>NC_056731.1:359210759-359263259 GCF_019279795.1 Protopterus annectens | reverse complement strand
CTATTAGAAAACCGACCTATCAGGGTTAAGAAACCTCTCATATATTCTATACCCAGGTCGTTTGCTATGACTGTGAAAAGTGAAGCTATATCTAGAGTCACTAAAAGCAGTCCAGATCTATCTACAAACATATTGGACCATGAGTATAAATCACTCAGAAATGTTTGTGTCCTGTAACACACTAAATACAGTATCCAATAGAGGATGTAATTGTCTCTCCACAAAAACTGAGAGTTGTTCAGTAACCAAACCCCTACTCAACACAATCGGTCGCATAGGTGGATTATCAATATTTTTGTGGACTTTAGGTAACCCATAGAGAAGTGGTACCAAAGGATGTTCCACACAAAAGAATTCATACAAGTTTCATAACCCTGATAGGCCAGTTATGCAAACATAATCATTTATTACATAAATCTAGTATGCACCCACGACACAAACCCAAAAATGTGCTTAAAGGCCAACTTTTACAAACTATGAGATTGCATGACAAGGAAGATGAAGCCCATGCCACTTTATGTCACTCAGCTTGTGACTTTATTGATAGATGCTATACAGAGTCTGAAGTATAGAAAATTATGGATGAAGTCTATGCCCTTAAAGATTCACTTGTACAATCTTATTTCTCTTCTCATAATGATAGTTCTGTACAGCCAATTAATAATAATATGCAAACAGTTAGAATGCCTCTAACGTACTCCAGTAATGTTGGTCAGCTATGTAATGTTTTTAAAAAACATTGGTCTGTACTTTTGATAGATAATGCTGTAGCTGACATAGTTGGTCCTGTACCTAAATTTTATTTTAAAAATAATCTCTCCCTGAAACATTTATTGTGCTATGAAAATCATCATATTAAATCTCACACTAGGACTGCGAGATTATGTATTCTCTTGCTGGCATTGTTCTGCCTGTGCTTTTATCAGCAATATAACTACTCTTTAGCCCACATCCATAAATAGGTGGTTGGAAATGAAATGTTTTGCAAGTTGCGACACTGAGAATGTGGTTTATTGTGCTACCTACATGACCTGTAACTGTTACTATACTGGCAAAACTAACCGTAGCTTAAGGGAGAGAATCTTGGAACATGCAGGTGACATCAAGAAAGGCAAACAAACTAATGCACTGGCCAAGCATGTTACTGAAAATGGTAATGATCATAAATTTAAGTTTGCTGTGCTGGAAGTGCTTTGTGAAAGTTTGAGGTATGGTAATTTAGTGAATTTGACAGAATGTGCAGAACTAAGGTGGATTGTCAGTTTAAATGCTGACAAACACCCAGGTTTGAACGGGTGTTTTTCTATTAAACCTGTCTTAAAAGGGAGAAAACTACCTCACTGAATTTTTTAATTAATTAGATATGTCATGTGATTTATATTTAAATGGCTGTCTTGATTGTTTTTATTGTAAGTTTGATGAAGCAGCAGTTTTGCCGTGAAAGCGCTAACTTTTGTACATTAAATTATTTTACTCAGTAGCTGTGTTGGTCGGCTTTATATTTTTTATTTTATTTTTTAGCTCTTTGTGTATTTTGTTGACCTTAACTGGGCAGTGGCACTTTTTATCTTTCTAGCAAAACAAAACAGACAAATAAAATGTTCCAACTGTATAAACCAATACTTATTCATGGGACAGCATTCTTGAGTTTTCTCAGTGTCATATATATAATTATCTTACCTTAGCTACTGATTGTTTTTCTTTTCCCACCACTATCATGGATCAGCCCGTCCCTGAATTGGCTTATTCACATAAAATTTTCCTTCACTTACTTTTATGTGGACTAATCCCATAATCCTTTGTGCCAAATAAAACCTATGTCCTGCTATGAAATTATCCTTTTCTAATCTCCCCCAGTGGAATAAACCTCCCGCACTGGACCCCTCCCTAGCTGCCTGCTTACCTGGAAAGTATGTATATGATATGTGTGGGTACTGGGTCTAGTTTTTCAGTTATGTTCTCATTTACTGAATCACTGGGACATCATCCAGTGCACATTATAGTCATCTGCTTGCAATGTTATGTTATTTATACAAGACTGGTATGCATTTTGCTACTTTAGCCAGACTGCACAGACAAGCTATAGCTATTGGCTAAGTCTGCGAGATATAATGCTGTACATTTCACACTGTAACATATTAAGAAACATTTTTAAGGGAATACTGATTTGAAATGTGTTACATTGTATCAATTTAGTTGTTTCTTTGGGAGCATTCTACTTGTGTGACCTTACAAGTTTATTATGTTTTTTCGTTGTTATGTAATGTACATCATAATAGCTTCGTCTTAATTTTTTGTATACTTAGATGTGTAATATATTGTGTCTTCCTGGTTTGCCCAGGACTTTGTTTTGATAAAACTGCTGAATTCTTTTTGTGCCATATTAATTGCCTGCTGTTAAAGCATACTGCTCACCTCCAGTTTCTCTCTACCGCTGTCCTGACTTCAGTATGCTTTCCTGCCTGTTCTACCATCTTTACTTTTCCTAACCTTACTGTTTATTATTTCCCCATACTTTTTTCATAACTTCCTGCTTTCTAGTCTACCCTGTGTTACTGTAGTTTGTCCAGGAAGCTATTTGAACACTCTGCAATGTACCACAGTGACTGACTGTTGCTTGTGTTTCCTTTCTTTTTCTACCCATTGCCCATCTGTACATCACCTGACAGAAAGATCTTTCAAAATAGAACTTTTCAAACACACAAACTGTTTTACCCTGCAGCATGGCTTTCTGCAGCCCCCAACTGGCCATATCGAGACCCCACAGTAAAGGGCTAAGACTATTCTCCTAATTACCAATTTGTGGCTTTTCAAACTAAAGAGCACCTTATGAAAGTAGGGATCCTACAGTTTACCTAATTGGACTATGCATAGTAGAATAAAGCTGTCTACTCTTCCCTGACAGGCATGCAGCAGGACCCCCATCCCTGATATTAACATGGCTGTCTTTAATCCCTTATGCAAAACGATATTTCACAATCGGCCTATACCGTTTGCTTTTCCTTTAACTACCCCCACTGCCAATCAGTCCCTCTAACTGGTTAGTTTATGTATTAGCCTTAGCTTTATTTTTCTAAGAACAAAACAAACAGACAAAATTTTCCAGCTGTATGAACCAAAGCTTTTTCCTGGGACAGCATCCTTAGAGTTTTCTCAGTGGCATATACATACTTAACTTACGCTAGCTACTGATTATTTTTATTTTCCCACCGCTATCCTGGGTCAGCCCACTCTGTTCTGCCCTCGCTATGCTCAGGCATCATTCTGCTCTCCTACCCTACACCCAACTTTCACCCACTCCCAGTACACCTAAACTTATGCAAAAAAAGACTCCATCCAATGACTCCATTAACCGATCACAATATCCTACCACTTTATACTGCGATTCAAATCAATTAGTTAATGCCCCCCCATCCTTACCTCCAAACACATACACCCAGCTCTACCCAGTATTACTACATCAAACATTAAAACCAAACTCACCATCTTAACCAACACCAGCCCTCATAAACGTAATCTATGTAACAATAATGTTTATAATATACTGCCTACCTACTTTACTATTTTTCCTCTCACATGCCACATCACCTCCAGCCCAAAGCTTATCAAACTATCACTCATCAGTCATCTGCACTCCCACATACCTCTCCCAACTTTGCAGCTTCTCTAATATCTCCCCCCAGTTATTTCATAATAAAATAATGTACTACTCAGCTCCAGAATATCTTACCACTTCACATACCAAACCGTACCTTAAACCTCTTACAACTGTTTACACAGACAAAAATTACTACACTATACTCCCTCCTTATGTCCAAATAATTACAACAATGTGGAGATAGCCAACCAAATCCTGGCCCTCACCCTTACCAACATACTAAGACCTGTCCTAAAGACCTTAATATCATGACATTAAACCTTAGAAGCATACAAAACAAAATAATCCCCCTTCCATACCTTGCTTAACCAATATAACACAGACATACTAACTTTAATAGAAACTTAGCAAAATGCTCACGTAAAAGACTCTGAAATCTTACCTGCCAACTTTAACATAACTAGACTTGATAGAACCAGTAAGAAAGATGGAAGAGTAGCCCTAATTTACCCTGACAACTTTAATATTACACCTGTTACTAACCGCATCCCCACTTTCTCAACAGCTGAGATACTTACAACCTTAAATCTTAATAGGATGAAACACATCTATATCATAGTCCTTTATATCCCCCAGGACATAAAATCCCCATTTTCTAAGACATTCTTTCTTGGGCCTCACAAACAATTAACCATGAGACAATCATTTTAGGTGATGTGAATATCGACTGGCTAACAATCTCTTCTCAAAATCCAGCCAGTAGTATCACCCTCTAGGGTTTTATTCAAATTGTTAACTGTCCTACTTCTTACAGTAAAGACTATACCCAGCAATCTATATTAGACTGGATTCTTCTATTCCAGCTTGCTAATTTTTCTACTATAGGTACACTTACTAACACCCTGTGTGACCACCTGTCCACGTATGCCCTTAGAACCACTACTCACCTACCTAAAAGCACATCTCTAAAACCATTTGCAATCTAATTTTTCTCAAAATATGTTTAACAAAATATTAACAGCAGTTTGATATTTCAACACTACCTTTCTAAATATATTTAATACCCATGCTCCAATATGTACAAAAACAGTCAAAAACAATCCTGCTCCCTGGCCAACTAAAGTATATACAAATCTCATGAAATTTGAGATATAGCCTGCGATCACTGCAAAGAAAATAAAAATGAAGAAAATCTATTCCTAAACAAACAACTCCACAACCAAGTAAAAAAGTAAGTAAATAAAGAAAAACAATTGTATTATATCTGTAGCCAAGAAAAGCACAAAATTAACTCTCTAAAATTCTGGTCTCCATCTCTTCCTTGCTTAATCCTGGGACCGATAAAGAACACTGCCCCTCCCCTGAGGCCCCACCTTTACAAATAGCTTCTGACTTCAGCACCCACTTTATACAGTCTATTTCAACACCCACTTTATACAATCTATAGCATCCCTGATCTCAAATTATCTTAACACTTACTTCAGCTCCTCTTCTTCTACTACTACTACTGGCAATCCTGCCTCATCTTTACCACCTGACATTCACCCTGATAACCACCCATATCCTCTTTGAAACTCATCCCTACAAGTCTCATAAAAAGAATGTTGCAAAACCTTAAACCTTGCTCCATCTAAGCTGATAATCTCACACCAGAGTATCTTAAATTAGCAGCTGACTCTGTTGCTTACCCCATTAGCATTCTTATCAACCAATCTATCTCTAAATCTAACGTTCCCATCTGGAAAATGTCACATATTATTCCTAGCCACAAAGGGAGAAGCTCTACTGAGATATCTGACTTCTGACCTATAGCCATATTATCTGCCATTTCCCAAATATTGGAGAAATGCATTCACCAACAGCTTATGCAACACTTACTAAATAACAACCCATTTTCCCAAATCTAACATGGTTTCTGTCCAGGTCACAGTACTTCCATGGCTCTCATATCCTTCATTGATACCATAAATAGGGCTATAAACACAGGTAATTTTGTATCAGCACTATTCCTTGACCCATCCAAAGCTTTTGACACTGTCTCACATACCTTACTTCTGACTAGGGTCGCTATCCTAGGACTTACACCTCTCATATTACAGAGTTTTATAGTTACATAAACAATTGAAAACTGGCAGTGAAATGGCTAAATAATATCTCTAGCTTTCTTAACACCCCATCAGGAGTCCAAAAGGTTTCATAATTGGCCCCTTAACTGTTTAACGTCTTCACAAACATCCTTTACACTTCCTCATCCCTAGGAACTCTCATACAATACACAGATGACTCTACTATTATCTGCACCTCTCCCACACTTCCTCAACTATCCTCCGTCACACAACAAGCGTTCACCTGCACTGAATCTTGGCTTTTTAACTCTCAACTCTTCCTTAACTCTAAAAAAACTCCTCTTTATGCCAAAAAATCATTCCATTGACAATTACCAGTTTCAAATCTGTTCTGCAGTCAACACTGTCATTGAAATTCTGCTCCATACTAAACAGCTAGGTGTCATTATTGACAATCAACTCAAGCTTGGTCTGCATATCCAGCATAACATTAAGAAACCCCATCAGAAACTAGACATCCTTTATAGAAATAAACACTTTCTGAACACAGACTAGAGTCACTCTCTCTAAAACTGGTACAAAACTTCTCTCCCTCTGATATGCTGCCATAGTTCTCACAAATATACAGTCCACTATCAGATTTAAATTAGAATTTTTTTATAACAAAGTGGCCAAGTTTGCAACTAACTCAAAAAACAGCACACGCCATTGTAGAGCATTACATATGCTTCAATAGCTGGAAATCCTTAATCACCTGGTTTATGTGCAACTTTTAGCCCTACACAGCATCATTTACAAATTCATAGCATGCCCAGCCCTTAGTCATATAGTGTATCCTTACACCCCTATTAGAATCCTAAGGTATGAAGACAAACAGCTTGTGTGGATGTGAGGTAGTGCCAGCTGTGGCAGGGAGAGTAGGGTAGTGCATGTGCAACATATTCCAGCACAGCCAGCTGGCATTTTGCAAAGAATTATATGTCATTTGAATATCAAACTGATTTGTACAGATGCTTGTGTTAAACATGTATTTGTAAAGTTGCTTGTGTTAAAAAGTGTATCAACAGTGGGTCCTGATGGGCAGGAAGGAAATATACATGTATGGCAGACTGTATTTTTGCAACTGATGAAATGTATATATTTTAACAGAGGATACTGGAAGTGAAGTAGTTAATCTCATTCCAACTAATCTTAAGAAAAATAGCCTGAAATTAAATGACTTGGTTTAGGCCATAAAGATTTTAGGGGGAATTCAATAAAGCCTACACAGTGATTCCCCAAGTAGGCAGAGTGGCATGGAGCTAACATGCAATTAAGCAGTCGTGCAATCCAATAAACAGAGCAGAGGGGTGTGCATGACCGTGCGGACATGGAAGAATCCATGGCATGCAAATCACCTCATTAACAGGTGAATTGCATGCAAATGAGGTTGTTTTCAGATCCAGGAAGCAGATAGGTATTCATGCAGAAACCATGTTGGTGATAGAAGTGTACATGGAAAATCTCTGTGTACAGAAATGTAAGCACTGAACAGGGGCTGTAAAAGCCCAGTTAGAAGGTAAGAAATGTCATAGTAGGTACAGATATGTTCAAATGTATGCCCTGTGAGTTCAAAAACTAATTCAAAATAATATATATATTTTTTTCATACCCATATCAGGATTGTGAGGCACACAGCAGCACACAAACATGCCGTTATGCAAAATAAAAATATTAGAAATCTTAAAAAGTAAAAAGATGACATAAGTGAGAATAATGCATCATAGGGCCCTGCATGCAGTATGTACAATGGTAGATATATGTGGCTGCTAAGGAGGCAGGCCCTGGAATAGTGACATATCCAGGTTATGTGCAAGTATCTGTATGCAAATGAAATGGGTTACTAAATAGCAGAAATGGGCCACTGTGTCCACAGATAAAACCTGTGTAGCCACAGAACTGTGTTGGTGTCTGCAGAATAGCTAGCTGACATGAAAAGTGTGTGTGTCACTATATGTTTAAGTGGACTGGAGCTGAGCGGCGCCCGTTTGTGCACTGCTCAGCTCAGCTAAGCAAGGGGGTGTGTCCAGTGCCGCTAAGCTTTGTTTAACTGTGGGTCATGTGTTTTACCTGGTTTAAGCTATTCTGAGTGTGCCTATGCATGGGGGTGTGTACATACTGCTGAGCAGTGTTTATACCAGCACCACAGGTTTGCTTGCCATGCCCCAGTAATTAGCATGGAAGGTAGTTTAAAAAAAAAAAAGGAAATAGCCTGGGAAAGCCAATCATGTCCTGTTTCACTGACACTGGGCCATTCAAACCCCTCAATGATACACCTGGCAGGTGGAATGCATCATAGTTAGCCAATCACACAGGCTGCATCTGCAGCACACCACTATAAAGTATGCATATACCCTACTATCTGATTTTTCACCCATACTGTGCACCATTGGAGTACACACTTGGGAATTTTAAATAACAGAATGCTAGGGGCTGCTGCTGCTCTGCTACATCTGTATGTGCTAGAGACTGAGGGCAGTGCTGATGCTGCTACTGACAATAGGCCTAAATTGAGAAGAAGAAGAGTGTTCAGGCCCAAGGTAACCTTCCAGGAGCTACATGAACTGGAGATTGTAGAGCACAACAGGGTGGACAGAGACGTACTACAAGAACTCACTGAGCATTGCTGCCCTCAACTCAGACCCACAGCCAACAGAGGGGAACCCATCTCAGTGGAAACAAAGGTATGTGTTGCCCTTAGAATACTAGCTACAGGTACTTTTCAAAGATCAACAGGGGACATTATGGGGGTCTCACAGGTATCTGCATCCAGGGTACTCCACCAGTTCCTGGCTGCCATACAAACACATGCCAGTGAGCACATCTATTTACCCCACACCCCTGAGTAGAGGGACAGTAGTATGCATCTCTTTCACAGTTTAGTACACTACCCTTGAGGTACTGGGTGCCATAGACTGCAATCATGTCTACATCAAAGCACCACCTGGTCAGGAGGGTAAAGTCTATGTCAACCACAAGGGATATCACTCCATCAACTGCCAGGTTATGTGCAATGCCTAGGGCATTATCATGAGTGTGTGTGCCGGCAGCCTATGCTACCTATGCACTGGAACCATGGATGATAACACCCATCAGAAATGCACGCACACCTACCAAAGAATGCCATAATGAGGCACACGCACAAACTAGGGACATCATAGAGTATGTGTTTGGGCTGCTCAAGTCATGGTTCCACTGCCTCGATATATCTAGTGGAGCCCTGCAGTACTCTCCAGTCACATGTGCACAGATGTTCACAGTACACATTACGCTAAACAATATGATCCTGCAGAAACAGCTGTGGCAGAATCATCACAAGGAAGGGACACACAGCCCCACACCAGTGCCAAGGTCCCCACAGCCACACCCAAAGGGGGACTCAGAGTAGGAACCCCCTTAACCTGTACCTGTAGGCAGATGTAGGCATGCCCAGTATGCCCTGGTCTTGGCAAAGAGGCAATGGATAGCACATGCACTGAATACCTAGGTTCATAGGGACTGACATCTCACTCTAACTCACATACATAGTAAAAAGAATGCCAGCCACACCAGATAACCTGTACCTTACCATGTTTTGGCTGTGTACTGCATGCATCAGACAGAGTCAGCCCTGAAGCACTGTTATCTCAACTGCTGCATTCACAAGGTAAGTCACTCTTTTGTACAACAAATGTATGGGGTATTAGACTATGGTAGCATACGTATGGACCTGCTGCATGTATGCAAGGGAACAGAGTGGGCTACTGAGCTACCTGCAGAGAACTAACAGGTATGTGGGACAACAGGAACTCTCTGTTCAATACTGGCTGCCCCATAATATGCAGTAGGCCACAAGGCAGCAAATCCCACTGCAGTATGCAAGGGAAATATCAAACAATGGGGTCATAGGACAGGCGCATGACTGTCAATGCTAGAGTCCCCTACCCCCAACACAGCCGTGTTCCCATACAGCTGCAGTAACAGTATGTTTGCAAGGTTATACCAGCAGACCACACAATCCCAGAGCTGTCCCAAACAACCTGGCAACATGTTCTATTTCCTCAATATCCAAGGAATCAAACTGTATGTCTATCTGCTGTTGATATTTCCTCAATATCCAAGGGATCAAAGTGTATGTTTATCTGCTGTTGATAGTATCAGGAATTAAACTTCACTTTCTGGTGGCTGGTGTAGCTTAGTGGGCTAAGTACATTAGCATGGTTGATGGTGTTCTTGGTTCAAAGCTGTCTGCACCTACAATTTTGCATGTGAGGTACTCATATGGTAGGAGTCCCACAGACTGTCAATATGTCACTATTTGTTACTGCAAGAAAGCTGGACAATGCCAGAGACAATGGAGGGACAGGGTGCCACAGCTATGGACATTATACATGCACTGAGCAACCTAGAAGGTGGCTAGTATAACAATAGGTTGTAACAAGTCAGAGTAGCAGCAGGATCTAAAGGCCATCACATAATTATCTCAGTACTACAACAAGTCAGTGGGCACCATGTAAAAACTATGTACCCATGAACTACAACATAGGCAGCAATCTACTTAACACTGAATGCGTGATAAGAGACCTTGGGACCCAGGTGGACAGTAGTCTTTCCTCTGATAGTCACATCACCAGAGTAGTCAGGAAGTCCTTCTACGTGGCACACCTCATCATAAAATGGTTCTCATCCAGGAAAAAAGAGGTCATTGTTCCCCTCTACTCGTCACTCATTAGACCCATTATAGAGAACAACTTTCCTTTTGGAATGTACCTCACAAGACATCTGCAGCAGCTGGAAAGGCCACAGAAGTACCTCACAAAGAGGATCACTGGCCTCAAACAAATGCCCTACACTGACCGCCTCAAAAAACTCCAGCTTTACTCCATAGCATACCGCCTACTTCAAGGTGATCTCTGCCTAACATATAAAGCTATGTCAAACCCAGAGTTGTTGGACATGCTACACCTACAGAAATCCTAATCCCTCCGAGCTACATGCTCTAGGGACCTAAACCTTGTCACCACAATAAACAGGACATGCTGGAGGGATAGACTCCTGTCTCAGAGACTTCCTATACTCTGGAACAAGCTACCCATCTATGTCAAGCAAGGTTCTTCATTAGCACTCTTCAAGAAAAATCTTGATGAGTGGACGGGAAATAGGAAATACACCCCGGGGATCACTTCTGTGTCTCTGCTCGACAGTGGCACAGGAAAATAACTTTCTTGGGTGGTGTAAGCCATGGAACCTTGCTGGCTAGGCTTACGTAGGCCCTTGGGATAATACCCTAGTACCTACCTATGAACCTATAAAAAACACATCTGTCTGTGGAGCAGAGCAGGCATATTAGGCAGAATGCTGGATATCCTGCAAACCATGTACAGTCAGAGGTGTGAAGTCTGTAACCCTGTATGTGGTGTTACATCATGTACCCCAGTCACAGCATATCTACAACTACTTAGAGCAGAAAATATGGACAAAGCCATGAACAGGAGTGGGACAAAGGCCCACATATAAGGAGAAGGATTAACTAGTGGCCAGACAAATGTAGAAAGTGCAGAGAATAACAGGTTATCCAGTAGCATGGGTTCCCTGCTGTGTATGGAGTTAGTAACTCAACTGTCTGTCATCGGTTCCTAATGTCAGTCTATAATGATTTGCCACAGATGTACCAGAAATTCACAATACTAGGTAAAATGTACCAGATATATGATGCAAAACCCTGCACAGTCTATTACAATCTGTACACACCCTAGGCATGACTCAGATATTACATGCAGCACAAAGCTGGGGAATCCCTTAGACATAATATCAAGGAGGTGCTGGACTGTTGAATCAAGTTGTTTGTCTTTTCAGCTTTTCCCGGTTAGTGGTCGCCACAGAGGAACTCCGGTCCGCTAATGATTGTCAGTAGATTTTTATTGTGCCGAGTTGCCAGCCCAACACCCAACCTTCAGCGAAGGCACGCCCATTCATGCATGTCTTTCAGAGGCCACTCGACCACGGGGTGGACATGCAGACTCCACACAGAAGGCACTCCAGCCGAGAATTGAACAGGAGAACCTCTTGCTGTGAGGCAACAACACTACCAATATACCACCGCAGCTTGGACTGTTGAATCAAGTGCAGCAGCCAATTGTCTGCAGCACACAAAATCACAGACTGGAGTACAAGTAAGTCTGGCATGGAGTCACCTTGTAAGTACTAATGGTCACACTGTGAATGCTCCTACACTTAGCTAATTTTGGCCCATGTCTGATGCCTCATCTGCCTAAAGACCTGAGATGTGACTATATCTCTGTGCATACAGACAGGTATGTATATGTATCTGTCTCTCCCTATCCCCCTCAGACATGATTACTCTTATCTATTAGTATGTCGCATATATATACATATACATATATATATATATATATATATATATATATATATATATAGATATAGATATATAGATATATATATGTGTGTGCGTGTGTGTGTGTGTATCTATATATTCATATATATATATATATATATATAAATACACATATATACACATATAGAGATAATATATATAATATATATATATATATATATATATATATATATGTGTGTGTGTGTGTGTGTGTGCGTGTGCAGAGAGAGAGAGAAACACACACACATAAAGGTGTAGAGTGATGTAGTGCAGCAGCCACTTGTACACCAACTGTAACCGGTGGTGCATGCAACTAGTACTAGTGTGTAATAGTAGGTAGGTAGGGGTTCTAATCTCACATCAGCCCCGTGTGTGTGTGTGTCTGTGTGTGTGTGTGTGTGTGTGTGTGTGTGTGTGTGTGTGTGTGTGTGTGTGTGTGTGTGTGTGTGTGTGTGTGTGTGTGTATGTACATATTTCCCATACAGCAGCACAGACATGTCTATGTCTGTGCAATGGTTAATCATTTTATGGCCATTTGACTAGCATCCTCCTCAACAGTGGCCTCCCTATCAACAGCTATTGATGTCATCCACCTTAACAGCACTGGCAGACACTCTCAAAACACATAAGCTCCATGGCACATGCAACAAGTATGTAGTACTATAGTATATACTACTAGATAGATAGGGGTCCTAATTCCAAAAAGGGCAACTCTGTAAGTGTGTGTGTGTGTGTGTGTGTGTGTGTGTGTGTGTGTGTGTGTGTGTGTGTGTGTGTGTGTGTGTGTGTGCACGCATGTGTGTGTGTGTGCATGTGTCAGGCCCTGTCAACCCCCCCATTGGCCTCCTTTACAGAGCCTGCTAATGTCATCCCCCTTAACAGCACTGGCAGATAGTCTCAAAACACATAAGCTCTGTGGTGCATGCGATAAGTACGTAGCACTGTACTTATACTACTAGATAGGTAGGGGTTCTAATCTCATAAAGGGCAACTCTGTGAGTGAGTGTGTGTGTGTGTGTGTGTGTGTGTGTGTGTGTGTGTGTGTGTGTGTGTGTGTGTGTGTGTGTGTGTGTGTGTGTGTGTAAATATACCCCCTTACAGCAGTGTGCCTGTATTGCTTATGTATGTGCAAAGGTTATACATTTTAAGGCCTTGTAAGTAGCTGCTGGCCATAAATAGCCCACCTCTACCTAGGCATAAATGCTATCTGCCACCACCTACATTTGTAGGTACAAAACACCCAGCTGACACGTATCAGGGGTAGCATGCCTTGTCACAGGGTATCCATGCAGGATTATGCTGTCCACCTCCATTGCCCCTGACACACTGTTTTACACATACGCATCTAGGTAACCATGCACATACACAGCAGTACCTTGATGATGTCATATTTCTGCTTTGCTACCATGCCATCCTGAGCCACTGTATTGCCAGCAAGTCACCACAGTGTAGCCACTCAGACTCCTGCAACAGAAACATACAAAGTTCTGAGAGAGATCTGTCAGTCTGCAACACCACACCAATCTAACACCATGCAACAAAGGTACAAACACTTTAATGTGTACTCATGACACACACCAGCATACAGCACCTGTCATGGCATAACACAACCGCACTACAAAATGTCATGTAATGTACTATAGTCACCCTGTGCATCAGACACATATTTGCATGTCTCTGCATCGATGGTATGGATGGCAGGGATGTGGCACAGGTATCATCACATGCACAGGGTGAGGTGTGGGGGTGCCAGAGGCCTAGGCTGTGCCAAACAGTTGACATCATATACGAGAGTCAGGAATGGGTGCTGGTCAGCTGGGCCATGGAGATGTGCCATGTGTGTCTGTTGGTAACCTGCATGTGACAGTGATGTATGAGTGTGTGTGCACATACACAGTCAAGCCATTTGCTAGCCTTACATGTGGGTAAGTTGGACAGCTGTGGACAGTACATGGCAGACCGGACAGTTCACTGTCTCCAGACACAAACACGGGAACTGGCTTTGGCATCACCATGCCCAGGGTCAGATGCGGTACTAGTCACTGGCAGTGACTGGTTTCTGCTGGGCCTGTGACCACATGCCCATGACCTGACATGTCATGGTGTGGACAGCACCCTCCCTTCTGTAGTGCTGGAGGTACTCCCACTATGGGAGCGTGAGTGTGCATGGTCACATGGACTCTCAGCAGATGTTGTTGCTGACCTACGGCCACATGTTCGATGCCCTACTCCCTCCACATGTTCTAGCACAGACAACGTATGGTCAAGGACTGAAAATGTCTCATCCCACCATCTGTCCACTGCATTAGTGAAATGATGCATGGAGTTACCAATGTGGTGGAGGGAGTCACGGATGTCAGACAGTGATGCATCCATGATCCTGAGCATCTGTCTGGTGTTGCATTTGGAATGTGCCTGTGCCTCCATGATGGACCAAAACATGCGTTGAGTGACTCATGATGTGACACCTGTGACAAGTGGTGGGTAGGCAGCAGTTTCAAGCACCCCTGTCAATCTGCCTGTGTGAGACCTCGCCAGGTCTCTGGCTATGGCTAGTGTCTACACTCACTGATGCCATTGTTGCCACACTCTTGTGTTTGATGCTGCCACACTCTGACTTCCAATATCTGTGGCTGCAGGGGACTGGGTATGTGTGGACATACTGACTGTGTGCAGGGATAGTGTGTGAGGAAGTGGGATGTCAACCCACAGGACAGATTCAGCCCCCAACAACCCCACCAGTACCTCACTATGACCACAACCATCATCAGAGTCCAATGAGACACTGACATCAGGTTGTGAAGGGGACAGACTCCAACCCCCATGGTCACCTGTGAGGAGGAAGACAAAATAAGTACTTAACTACCTGCACTATTATGTATGGTTATCCACACAACTACATTACACATACCGTATCTTATTTCTGATCCCATGCACAACACACAAGCAGACTACAACATACACAGACAACACAGGCCAATTAAACCACATGCACTGCAGCTACATCTGGTTAATGTTGCTAGTACTGCACACCTGTGAGATAAATGATATGTCAGTGTATGTGATAGACCTACACCTAAAACACAATGCACCCATCTTGAGCATACTATTGCCCCCTGTATAGCAGACTGCATAGACCTTCACAAAAATTAGTGAAAATATGTTACAGCTCTTGCACATACACTACTGTGATTACTGATTCAACGCACTTCAGTTAACCCTTCCAAAAATGAACATACAAGTACTGTACTCTGGCAAAGCATATCAGTCGTGTGTACAGCAAAATGGCAGCCCTTAACATACTTAGGGTATATATGATCCATACAAAAACAGTATCACACTCACCAGGTACAGGATGCTGGACTCCAGCCACACCTGACGTACTTATGGAAATTTGAGGGAGAGGTATTGTCAGCAATACCAAATGTGGCACTGTTATAGGATAATATGTGTGTATATCAACATGTACAGCAGGTACTGTGTTACTGCCTACATTGCTGACATTATGAGTATGTGTGCACAAGTGTGTGTTACAAACACCCCCCCCAATGCAGATTGACCTGGCATCCATGTACTGGTATGCAGAGACTGCCACAATGACTGATACAGTATTACAGTGATGAACACAGGAGGCTTACCTGGACGCCCCTCTGCTATGGATGTTGTGGCACCCACCTCCACAATGTTTGAGATGACGGATGCTTGGGAGCTGGTGGTTGATCCCAAGTTTGCCAGGAATTCTTCTGTGGTCGAGAGGGGTTCTACTGCTCCAGGCCCTCCACTGGTGGCAGCACGGTCCCTGGCCACAGCAGCGGCCCTTTGCTGCGCAGCATTTACCATGTCTGTTGCCCTGTGTCGGACCTGCTCATAGCTTCTGTCCTGTAGCCCTACGAGATTGACTGCTTTGATGAGGTCAGCCAACAGTCCTGAATGTTGCTTATGATTCTGGTGAGTCCTGGACAGCAGAATGCTGTGTTGCAGTCTGAGGCCATCCAGGATAACATCATTTTCTGCAGCTGAAAACAGCAGGTGCCTCCGTCTATACATCCTTTCTGAAAGACAAGAATAGGGGAACACATCACAGGACCACATACATTGCTCTCCACTATGTACAGACTCTGCACATCCAAACTGGCCTGCACTATCCACTGGTACCTCCTATGTCATACCCTGCCGGCTATCAACACAGTATGTATGTGGCTATCAGCAACATAGTAGCAATACTGGTTATGTCCCTGTGTGCTATGACAGAGTGTGCTGTATGTCTCCACTCCCAGCAATGCCATCTGCTGTGGTGTGTCCCCTGCCAACTGTCAGACAGTCACTGTTCGACAAATAGTGTCTGCTGTTACAAATATATGGGGACAGTCCAGCAACTTCCATGTGCCACAATGACAGACAGCAATGCAAATGTGCTGTAGGGTAGCTTCTCTGTAGGTGTCCTACTTCTCCAGTAGAGAGATGTTTGTGGAATGTGTACGTGTGATTGATATATGTGGTCCCCTTGCCAGAAACATGTAGATGTTTTGCAAATTGTTGGATAATAATTGATGGTTGTTCTTAGAATGTGGAGAATCTGGCTGTTACATGCCAGTACCCTCAGAAAACAGTTATATTACAGTAATATCTGTTACTGTATTCATACCCTTACTTTGTATGATCATTAACTGTAGTGGTGGTGCTGCGGTAGCGCTGTCACCTCACAGTAAGACGTTGTCCTATTTGATTCTCAGCTAGAGCGTCTTCTGTGTGGAGACATGTGTGAATGGGCGTACCTTTGTTGAAGGTTGTGCGTCAGGGCTGGCAACTTGGCAAGTAAAAATCTACTGCCAATCATTAGCCGACCGGAGTTCCGCTGTGGTGACCCCTAACCGGGAAAAGCCGAAAGACACAACAACAACTTTGTATGATCATTATGTACACTCTGACTCTGTGGTTGGGACTGTGACCCCCACTACTAATGGCTATGAGCTGCAGTCCTGCTGTACGGGGTTGACAGGTATGCTAGCCATAGCTGTCAAGCAATGAGATACGAATGTCGACAAAACAGTGACCTAGCCAGAGTACATCAGGGACAGTCAGGGACACTAATGCAGATTGACCAGACATCCATGTACTGGTATGCAGAGGCTGCCACAATGACTGCTACAGTATTACAGTGATGAACACAGGAGGCTTACCTGGATGCCCCTCTGCTGTGGATGCTGTGGCACCCACCTCCATGATGTATAGGGTGATGGATGCTTGGGAGCTGGTGGTTGATTTTAGGTTCACCAGGAATTCTTCTGTGGCTGAGAGTGGTTCTACTGCTGCAGGCCCTCCACTGATGGCAGCACAGTCCCTGGCCACAGCAGCAGCTCTTTGCTGTCCGGCATTTACCATATATGTTGCCCTGTGTCGGACTTGCTTATAGCTTCTGTCTTGTAGCCCTACGTGGTTGACTGCTGTGATGAGATCAGCCAACAGTCTTGCATGTTGCTCATGATTCTGGTGAGTCCTGGACAGCAGAATGTTGTGATGCAGTCTGAGGCCATCCAGGATGACATCATTTTCTGCAGCTGAAAACAGCAGGTGCCTCCGTCTATACATCCTTTCTGAAAGAAAACAATAGGGGAACACATCACAGGACCACATACATTGCTCTCCACTATGTACAGACTCTGCACATCCAAACTGGCCTGCACTATGCACTGGTACCTCCTATGTCATACCCCACCAGCTATCAACATAATATGTTTGTGGCTATCAGCAACATAGTACCAATACTGGTTATGTCCCTGTGTGCCGTGACAGTGTGCTGTATGTCTCCACTCCCATCAATGCTGTCTACTGTGGTATGTCCCCTATGGGCAATGTCCCAGTGCCATGTCAGACAACCACTGTTCGACAACTAGGTGGGTGTTATTACTAGTATATGGGGACAGTCCAGCAACATACATGTGACACAATGACAGACAGCAATGCAAACGTGCTGTAGGGTATCTTCCCTGTAGGTGTCCTACTTCTCCAGTACAGAGATGCTTGTGGAATGTGTACATGTGCCTGATCTATGTGGTTCCTTTGCAGAAACATGTAGATGTCTGGCAAACGGTTGGAAAATAATTGATGGTTGTTCATAGAGTATGGAGAATCTGACTGTCACACACCAGAACCCTGAGAAAACAGTTATGCTACACTAATATCTGTTATTATATTTGTACCCTTACTTTGTATGATTATTATGTGCACTCTGTCACTGAGGTTGAGCCTGTGTCTCCCCACTACTAAAGGCTATGACCTGCAGTCCTGCTGTGTGGGGTTGCCAGGTATGCTAGTCATAGCTGTCAAGTGATGAGATACGAATGCTGACAAAACAGTGACCTAGAGTACATCAAGGACAGTCAGGGACATCTGTACAATGTCTGAACTATTCCTGCATGATATTCACAGACTGAGAGGAGTGGAATGACAGTACATCATGTGATATGCCAGCTGTGTCCACCATTACTTACTGTCACTATGTCTAACACACAATCCAATAGCATTCATACAGGAGCCAACCATTATAGGAGGGAGTGAGAGGGCCAGAACTGTGATCTAAGTCAACAGCAGGCAGAGTTGAAAGGCATGCCTGTAGCTGTTGGACAGCAGACTATCAACAACATGTCATTCCCAGAGATGTACTACAGGCCTACTGTTGTAATCCCTATTCCCCACAACTGCATCCTCCCATCTGCGTCCCATTACATGTGGACTTGTATTACATACCTGATAAAGTGCTGTCATCATTTTGTGCAGAAATCCTGAAAAAAAATGCTTCCAAAATCGCAGTCTGTCTTGGTAAAGCAAGTTACAGACCTGTTTACCATAGGCAGCTGCTTGCCTTTTGTAGGTAATGCACAATAACAGGTGATTGCCTGTGCACCAATCCATGGCGCAGACTTGTTAATTGTATCCAGAACAGCTGGGTTGCACTTTCATTAGCCAATGACATGGCACAACAGTGCAATATTTTAGGCCTTCATGTAGGTCTTGGCCCTTTTCGTAGTCTTTGAGATGGACATTACTGAAGTGTGGAGACTACAGAATCACAGAAGATAAGTACAAATACTGTCTACTGTTGGGATTTATGTGGTATATCCACATTTTGCATGCTATGTTTGTCCATTGTCAAATGGCTTTCTGATTATGTGGCAGTTCAGTGTTAAACAATGTGGGTTGAGGTCAGTAATGGGAAAGACACATGTGAGTGTCATATGTCATACACATAAGAATATGCATGCTGCTACAGTAGCTGCTGGTCTATCAGCTGTGTATGTTTGTAGGGGTAGACTGTGGCACATATCCTTGTCACTTGACCCTTTATGCATGGGTGTTGTGTGAATCCCTTGTTCTAAGGTGTTGTGAGGTATGGTAGGTCTGTAGCAGGAGTTGAACATACTGCTGTATATGTTGAAGGCTGCAGCTGTTGCTTTTTGCCCAGGACTCATACTGGGGAGTGTGAACACATTGGAGGACAGCAAGCTGTAGCTGTCAGTGAGGGAGCAGTGTCAGCTCTGTCATTACAGCATAGCCAGGGTGAGGGTACCCATAACTGTCCAGGTGAGGCATGTGCTTAAGGTACATATGTTATGCAACAGTGCCAATCAGAGAATGGTAGGTGACATATAGGTTGCCTATACATATTTGTGCAGTGTGTCCTTACCTACAGGCCTTTGATGTGCTTACATGGGTAGCAGAGAATGAAGCAGCAGCAACCTGCTTTGGTTAAAATTGCAGAACTCAGTCATTATTTGTTGTATTCACAAGCGTGTAATTGAAATACAGTACACTGGATTTGAACCCAGGACTGTGGGTGGCAAAATGTACAGCATGCTAAGAATTTAACAGACTGAGCTACTGAGTCAATAGTACAGCAGGTGTATTTGCAAGATATATGTGCATGCATATAATCTGTTACACAGGATTCACATTAGCATGTGTGTTCGGATGGGTATGACATGTGACACTGAACTATCTGTCATGATTTTCTAACCTCAGTCTGTATTGACTTGCCAGTACTTTAGCACACAGAAAAGGTTGTGTGAATACTGTGCCAAAAGTAGGTGGCACAACTGTGGACATTCTGCAAAAGTCTGTGCAGTTGACAGCTATACCTGCTTTCCCAGGCCTCACATCCATCCATCATTATTTATTTGGCTGTGTACTGCTTTGGTGTGTGCATCAGAGTCCCAAGTACACTGCCAATTTTATGATTATGTGTACATGCGGTGCGTCATTGGCAATCAGGATATGTTTATGGAAACATCTGTTTTACTTCAGAGCTGAGTGGTCTAATGGACTAATGCACTATGCTGTAGTTGACAGGAGCCTGGGCTCGAGAATTGGCAGGGATGATTACTTTGTAGATGTGCCTAACACTGTCAGAAACACATACGATGATTAAAGCAATTTTAAGTGGGTTTGCGTGGCGCGCCACATCACTTAGCTCCTCTTAAACACACGCTAAATATAAATAAAGAAAAGAAAAATGGGATGATGGGAAAGTGGTGAAATGGGGCAAGCAGGGGGAAAAACATACTGAAAGGCAGGTAGGTATGTGCAGGACATGTAGGAAAGGACCATAGCTCTCCATTTCTTGTACAGCAACAGCTATGCAGATTGTAGAGAATTTGGAAGTTGGAGCCTCACACCCCAGAAAGGGGGCTGAGGGCAACATAAATTTCTTGATTAATTAATGTAATGATTACTTATATCCAGTGGACATGTGTTTGAAATGGAGAGCTATGTATCTTTTGGGATAGGTACCCTTTTCTTTTTTTAAGGTGAGAGTGGAATGTTGGGAAAGGGATATAGGTACATGTGGGGAGGTAAGTTGGGTAGGAGCGGTTGCATTTGCAGACAGACAAGACAAACAAGACAGCATACAGGATCGGTGCATGACACGAGGGGGGTAAACACATTGGGTGGGGAGGGTGTTGTGGAATCAGAGATCCATGTGCCCCCAGACGGTAGCAGTGTGACTGAGCTCCCCACCCATGGGCAGTTAGCACTGTTTCTTCACTGTCCCAAAGGTGGCTGTGCTGGAGGCTGGGCACCAGGGCCAGCAGATCCCTCCAGGTTGGTGAGTCTGCCCTCATTCTGGCACAGGCATTTCTCATAGCCATGATGGACTATCCTGTGCACCATCACTGGTAGCTGATATTGGGTAACAACCCTCTCCACACCCACTCCTAGGGGAGGGACAGGCCCTGTCCCCATCCCCTGAGGCAGTTCCACCTGTAGGTGGTGCCGGGCCAGTGGACGGGGCACCACCCACTTGGGTCTCAGATGTGCTGGGACCTGGTGCCATGGCTGGCTGAGGTAGGGTAAGTGGGTCACCAGGAACTGGCCTACCCAGTGGACTATGGTGTTGAGGTATTTCAAAGTGTATAGGTTAGTAATGAACATAACCATTTAGTTAGTTATAACAGCATGCCAGAATGGTGCAAATAACCCGGTAACATAACATTGCATAGTATATGAAACACAACAATAAGTGAGATAACAGTATAGTAACAGCATGCAAGTAATAGTTATGGTATAAGGCCAACAACATAGGTAATTCAACAATGTATGTTAGTATCCAACCATTGTAATACATAACAATAATAAAACACAAGGCCTAACATAACATTTTGAGAAGAACATATGTTAATAGTAAACCATAACCAATGTATAACAATAATAAATTATGATGCAGATAAGGGGTGTGGGGGGAGAGAAATACAGTCTATTAATACCAGTATAGGCTATATTGTTTGCAACACTACTCTTATATACTCTACAGGTCTGCCCTTCCTTTATGTATACAAGTGCCCTATAGCTTCTGTAGCACATAGATACCTCTCAAGCTATCCACATGGGACAGTATGGGCCAAGCTGTAACACCTACAGGTACACAACTACAGAGGGCTATTATATGTCAGGGGGACAGATATGACTACCAAGGTTTACTGTGGACTTATGTAGTATGACTGCGCTATAGACATAAATCATGTCCATGATAGATCTGTGACAGAGGGATTAGTCAACAGTGAGCACAGTCTGTGGCAGTGTCACACTTGAGAGACATGTAATGTGCACAGTGCAGAGAGTTTACGACTATCATGCTGTCCTTGGCAGGCATGGGGTTAGACTATCAGAAGACATTCACAGACACACCAGGAATACAGCCATGCAAAGATTACACATTTTGTTTATTGTACTAACTTTTGTTAGTATTGTACTTGTTGCCTTTATTTTCTGAAGTCTTATCACATTGCTGAGCAATGCTGTTAACACTCTGTTACATCTGTACACACAAATTATTAACCCATTCTAAGAGCTACTGCAGCCATTTATTTACCTGTAATTCTTGTGGGGAGAATATCTGTTAACAGTACATAACTGATTCAATAATATTTACTAGTTCTTGTCACTGGAGTCGAACCCTGGTCTGTGTGTGGCAAAATGTACATCAGACCTAGCATTTATAAAACTGAGCTACTGAGCCACTGCTGCATATTGATTGACTGATATTGGTCTAGAGATCACCTGCTAACAAAATATGACCTGGTAATAGAAGTAGAGTGTTATACAAGACTGCACTGACAGTTGAACACACATGCATGAAATTCATCCATGACACAGATAGTAGGTGAACTGTGCATTCATACATAGAATGCAGGTGTGCATGATATACCCCTAGTGGGTGGAAATATCTGTGATGTGTACAAACTATATCAGAGTGCTGGGTTGGCTATCTGACCCATATATGGTTGTAGATGGTGTATTTGCATTCTACAACTATTACAGTTTCATACTTGACTGCAGCAGCGTACCTCAGAGCAGGAATGCATATAGCTGAAATGCAATGGTTAACACAAGGCAATCCTGATGTACACAATATACCTTGGGCATTCCTATTAATGCTTCAGATCTTAGTGCAAAACAAATATCATAATGTATTATATCTTGTAATACAGCTTCAAATCTACAGTTTAGCAGAACACTCTTTATTAGATAACCTTAAGTCACTTAGTGGTATTCTGTGTTTAGTTCACAGCAGATGTAATAATTGATTTCATGAACAACAGCCCAAAATACACACATATTGCACAACACAGCTTTAATAGGTGTGACATCACGCAGTGATTGGTATATTTTTCCAGTCCAGGTTTATGACCACATTCATTACAGTACAATCAAAAATGTATATACTTAATGGCAGTTAATGCAATACCCTTTCATGCTTATATGACTATAGATTGCAAAATGCATTTTTGCTCACCACAGTCATGGCACAACCTGGCCAGGCACCCTGCATGGGCATCTATGTTGCAAGCTCTCTCCTCTGCAACAGTAGGGAGAGAAGCACACCATTATGCATACCTGTCTATCCACATTTAGATGAGGTATTGCTAAAACAATGCAAACAGTACTTACAAACTTGGGGGCATTTCCATCTCGAGCATCCTGGACCCAGGTGTCCAGAAGCCCCCTCTTTCATCACTTCAGATCATCATAATAATGACGGACCTGCTCACCTGTGTGGGGGATACCTGTAGCACTGGTGAGGTTGCAGGCCAGCTGGTCCCAGGCTTCTGACTTATACTCTGATCCCTGGTACTGGCTCTGCAGCAGTTGGATGTCATGGTATTTTACAAGGAGTCCAACCATGACATTGGACTCCAGAATTCCCCACCTACTACATCTATGGCTGCCACTCTAACCATTTAGCTACCTGGCCATGTGGGATGTTGCTATACTTTTACATATACCTGTCATCTCCATTTAAGTACTGCTGAGCACCACAGTGCACTGAGCAAACATGCTCAGCTATGCTTAAACTTGACCGTTCCTTCTTAATTAAATGCATCCAGTGTCTATTTTTAGATGTCTGGCACATGTTCAGTGCTGAGCACTGTGCCACGCCAAGCAAATACACACCTACAAAAAAAAATTAAAACAATTAACATAATAACACTTTATTACACTTGCATGCATTGCTATTTGGCACTTTGACAGTGCAGGGGGTGTGTTACTAATCTCCAGACACAATAACACACTCCCTACACTGATTCCATAACCATGTTACATAGCTCTCTGTCAGCAACATGCCTTCATTACTATGCATGGCATGCTACTGAGGGGGTACCCTGTACATGGACATGGTACCTTCCATGTAGACTTTACACTATGCCTACATGGATTTTATTAAATCCTCAGGTTTATCTCACAGGTCTGAATGCAGCCATAGACACGGTGTCTGTGAAAAGCCTGGGCCTGGATCCTGCTCTGTTGTCCTTAGTGGTGAACTGATTGCTTCCCTGGGGTGACAGAGAATGGCTTGTTAATTTCTGCAAGAAGGGTGGAAGAGTTGGAAGTGTTTTACAGTTTCCAGATGCTGTAATAAACCTTAGATAAAGTTCTATGTATGTATTGTGACACATCAGTGCCAGATCCTGTCTCAGTTTCTAGTGAGAGGATAGTGTGGAAACTACAGTCAGGTGACCAGATGTGATGTCATTCTGTAGCCAGCACTGAAACTGTATGTGAATACTAGTAAGAGATGTGAGGTGTACACTGTGTTTTTGGACATGACCAGTCACTCATCCACTTTCATCTTACCTTGCTTTAGTAAGTAACTAGGGAACAGTAATTCTTCCATCAGTTACAAAAATATAGTGAGATTAACTAAATGTTGATTTTTTCTGTATCTCTCCGAATCTTTCCATCTGTGTTGTTTTTTATATTTCCTGTGATTAAACTGTGGTGTTTATTGTAAATAGATATTCAGTATTTTCATGTTTTTATTATTTATTATTAAATATATATAAACCTTGCATTGTGGCTGGTCTTTTAGAAAATATTTAAGCTTTGAGAGTACTTGAATTTATTTAGTGGCACTGTGCCTCCACATTCCTGAAAGTCTTGCTGCTTGGTTAAACACTACCTTTTGTTTAAGTATTAATTTTAACAAGTGTAATTGGGTACCCTGGTAAAGGCATTAAAGTGGCTGCCTTCAGGCATTCTGGTGGCAGCAGATCTACTTTATAATCTGGGTGGAGGTGGCAGAGCTGGTAAGCTGTGCCAGCCTTTGTCAGGTGGATGTGTGAGTATGAAAATCAAATCTCACTGACAGTGTGTCTGAGAGTGTGTGTGACTAGCATGGTGAGTGGAGGTGTGGAGCTTATTAATAAATATATTTAATATAGTAAATAGGAGAGGACTCAGGAGAGAACACTGAGGGAGACATAGTAACTGGTTGAAAGATAAGTAGGTCTGTTGCCATTTAACAGCTTTTTGCCTTCCAGATGGGCAACTAAGAAACCATGATAAGGAGTATTATGAAAGTACTATTGAGGAGAGTTGAAAGAGCAGTTGCTGGTGTGAGACAGTATCAAATGCCTTTGACAAGTCTAAGAACATATTGGACACAAGCAGACCATTGTGTCTATGTTGGTTTATTATATTGGTAAAATGTAGTAGAGCAGTAGTGGTGCTGTGCTGGGACCAAAGCCATGTTGTGTTTCTGAGAGCAGGTTATTTAAGATTAGGTACTGCATCAACTGCGTACGGATGCATGTCTCTAATATTTTGGAAGGTGAGAGAATCACTATTGGTCTATCATTATTAAACTCTGTAGATGAGTTGCCTTTGTGCAGTAGTATGATGTAGGATTTTTTCTACAGTGATGAGACATAGCTTTCTGCTATATGGATCTATTAGTATGGACACAGGGAAGGCCATGAATTTTGTGACCATTTTAGGTAGTCTGATGATAGCTGGTCTACAGCTATGGAATTATGAGCAAGGTGGGTACTTAACTAAAACTTAGGAGCTGTGGCTGTTTGGGTTGGACAGGGGTAGAGAGAGGTGGGCAGATGTGTTAGTGTCTAAGAGAGATAATATTTATTTATAAAGTAAGAATTAAACTGTATGGGGATATAGTCAGTCATATTGTCTGTTTGTGGAGAGGGAGTGGTGGTCTTGACAAGGTAGAGCAGTTTATTTAGTGAAGACCAAAAAAGTTTTGGGTTGTCTTGATGTTTGTCTTTTAGTCTGGTATATTATGTTTGCTTGTCCTGTTTGACATAGAATTTTGCAAAGTTTCTAAGATGTCTAAATTGCTGGAAGGCATTTATAGTCCTATTTTTATACCATTTTTTCCAGGTGCTATCCCTTTTTATCATGACTTTTTGTTTCTTTTGCCAGCCATGGTGCGGGGTTGGACTTTACTCTTTTATTATGTACTGGTGCTAGATTATTTAACGTATGTAAGAATATGTTATTAAAGTGTTCTACTGTAGTATCTAGTGACATTGTTCTAAGTACATTCCAGTTAAACTGTTTTAGTGTTTCGTTGAAACTATCTTTGCTGAAATTGGCTGTATTTTATATTTGATTAGAGATAATATGTTTAAGTTATGATGAGTGCTAATGGCATATGTTGGCATGTGGTCACCTATGTTATCGGAGGGGCAGCCTACGTTTGTCAGTTTGTCTGGTTTGTTTCTAAGAATCCGAACTAATGTTGAGTGTCTCCCTGAAGTTTTAGATTCTAATCATTATGTTACGGCTAATTTGTTATAGACATTTAAACTGCATATGTTTTGTTTTGGAAGATTGTACAATTGTTATTAAAACATTTTGTAATAATTTGAAGCTTTTCTCCCTGGGCCTCTGCTGAAAATGGGTTTCTACCCAATTGGACTTTCCCAATAATCCAATAGGTTCATAGGTTCATAGGTGTGTACTTGGCTAATGGCCCTGGAGCCTTTACAAGCCTAGTCCATAGGATTACCCTGGCATCGTGCCACCCGACCTTAGTTCCTAGTGCCTCTGTTGAGTAGAGCCACTGGAGTGATCTCCGGGGTGAATTTTCTATTTCCCATCCACACATCAAGATTTCTCTTGAAGAGGGCCAGTGAGGTGCACTGCTTGACATGTATGTGAAGTCTATTCCATAGCATAGGCAGTCTCTGGGTTATGAACCTGTCCCTCCAGCATGTTCTGTTGATTGTGGTAATGAGGTTGAGGTCTCTGGAGCGTGTGGTGCAGAGGGATTGGGATTTCTTTAGATGTAGCATTTCTAACAGAGCTGAGTCAGACATGGCTTTGTAAGTCAAGCATAGATCGCCTCTAAGTGGGCGATATGAGACAGAGAATAGTTGGAGTTTCTTAAGTCTGTCCATATAGGACAAGTGTTTAAGGCCTAAGATCCTCTTTGTGAGGTACTTTTGCGGCCTCTCCAGTTGTTGCA
This sequence comes from Protopterus annectens, assembly GCF_019279795.1. Classification (NCBI taxonomy): domain Eukaryota; kingdom Metazoa; phylum Chordata; order Ceratodontiformes; family Protopteridae; genus Protopterus; species Protopterus annectens. The sequence goes on along the minus strand of NC_056731.1, from coordinate 359,235,918 downwards.
GGTGTCTAGTGAGGTACATGCCAAATGGGGCATTGTACTTGATGATTGGCCTAATGAGGGAATAGTACAGGAAGACAATGACCTCTTCTTCCTGGATGCAAAACCCTTAGTAAGAGAGGTGCCACATAGAAGGACTTTCTGACCACAGTGGCAATGTGGTGGTCAAAAGAGAGGTTGCTGTCAACCTGTGTTCCTAGATCTCTTATAACGCCTTCTGTGTTCAGTGGACTACCATCGATGTGGTAATTCAAGGGAACTGGGTTTTTCCTAAGGGGGATGATGACACATTTTTTGGCAATGAGCTTAAGGCCATGGTTCTGACACCAGTCGTTGGTCTCATTGAGATCTTTCTGTAGGATGTCAACATCACCTTGGGAGTTAATAATAGCTCCCAACTTGCAATCGTCTGCAAACTTTGTCATTAGTCCCTTCGTGTTGGACTGGACTTCAGAGAAGTAGATACCAAACAGGAGAGGACCCAGGACCGAACCCTGTGTGACTCCACTCATGACTGGTCGACAGTCTGACTTGGAGTCAGCTACTTTCACACTGTGGGTTCTATCAGTGAGCCAGTTTGCAACCCACCTAGTGATATAGGAGTTGATGCCTAGCTTAGTGAGTTTTTCTATGATTCCTGAGTGGGGAGTGGTATCAAAGGCCTTGGCCAGATCAAGGTAGGCTGTATGAACCACCTTGCCTTCATCCACAGCTATGGTGACTGACTCAAAGAAATTGACCAAGTTGAGCAGGCATGATCTACCCTTCACAAAACCAAACTGTGTAGGATCCAGAGTTTGGAGATTTCCTATATCCTTGTTTATTAGGTCCATGATGATGTGTTCCATAGCTTTGCATATCAGACTCTTCAGGCTAATGGGGCGATAGTTTTCGAGGTATGTAGTCACTCCTCCCTTGTGGAGAGGGATGACTGCAGCACTGCGCCATTTGGTAGGGACAAAGCCTGAGGTGAGGCTGTGGCTGAACAGGGCACACAGGTGAGGCACCAGTTCACTCTGTATTTCATGTAGAACACAGCCAGAGATATTGTCAGGTCCCATAGAAGCTGTATTCTTGGCCTTGGACAGTGCTTTTTTAACCTGTGCAGCAGTAATACTAGGTGCCTGGCAATCTATTGGTACTGTGATTGGTCCTTTTGGGGGGGGGGGGGCAGGGGCAAAGTTGGTACTGAATCTGTTGGCCAGTATATTGGCAATATCTGTTGGATCGGTATATGAGGTACCACTGGGCAGCAGCTCAGAGCAAATCTGGGAATTGCCGTGGAGATTCTTTACATAACTATAGAAGGCCTTGTGGTTGTCTTTACTATCTGCTGCAATTCTGTTTTCATAGCTAGCTTTAGAGGCTTTGATGAGGGATCTCAACTTTTTGTTGAGGCTGATAAGGGAGTTTTTCCAGTCTTGGGACTTCACCTTATTCTGCATCAGTTTCCTCCTTCTGTTGTAGAGTTTGTTTATGGCAGGGGACCACCAGATTGGCTTCCGTAATTTTGAGGAGAGAATCTTGGTTCTGCTGGGTATGGCGAGATCCATGCATTTGTGTACGTGTTCGTACAGTGCATTGGTGTATGATTCGGTGGTAATGCAACTATTCTCCATTTGCATGGGTGCCGTGAAGTTAGCCACCTCTGATTTTAGGAGCCCAAAATTAGTTTTGGAGAAGTTTGTCATGGTGGTTACCTTTGTGGGGGGTGGGGGGGTGGGAGGGATGTGAATTTCCAAGGTGATTAGTTTGTGGTCGGATCTAACTAGGGAGGAGTTGACTATTGGTGTAGAGCAATGGTCGCCCATGTTAGTAATGACCAGGTCAAGGATGTTGCTTCCTCTAGTGGGGGTAAGAACGAGCTGGTCCAGGCATTGGAATTAATGAATTTCAGAAAATGTTGGGCAAGTGCATTGGTGCATGAGTAGTTTTCCCAGTTAATGGAGGGGTAGTTGAAGTCGCCCAGTATGAGAATGTTAGGTTGGACCATAATATTGTCCAGGGTGCTTAGGAACATGGACTGTGAGTCTTGGGAGATGGTTGGGGACCTACAGCAGGCTACAACCTGAATCACTGTCTTACCCAATGTTAGCTGCACCTGAAGTATCTCAGATGTGTTATGTTGGGCTACCAGTCTGGAGGTGTGAGCATCCTTTATGAATATGGAAAGACCACCACCTTTGGAGCTTCGGTCCAAGTTCTGGGGCCGAAAAGTGTGGAATGAGTTATAGCTTGGTAGTGCAGGAGTGCTTTCTGTGGCCTTGAACCAGGTCTCTGTTACAGCACAAATGTCGATGTTCTCCATTTTAAGGAGAGCTTTGAGTGAGTGCATTTTGAGATTTAGACTTCTAGAGTTGAGCAGTATGACCCTCAGATTGCATTTGTTTGTGGCTGTTATGGTGGTAATTTGGTCTTTGGAACACTGCCTAAAAATGGCACTATAGGGTTGACAAGAGCATTGGTCAGTATCCGGAAACCCAGGGGTGAGAGATGCAGGCCATCTCTAGCAAAGCATCGAGGTCAGTCAATCATGTCATCCCAGGCAGACAGATACTGGATCCCCTTAGAATGACAGCAGAAACTTAGCCATTTGTTGAAATCAATCATTTTCTGCTTGTACTGTGGTACCATTCTGGGTGATGATAGGATGATGCTCAGGGCTAGGGTCATAACCGCCTGGGCTACATAAGCCGAGAGCTCCTCCATGTCTCTTTTCATGTAGTCCAGGGAGGTACTTCTTAGGTCATTCACACCTGCATGTACAATGACAGAGTCATATTTGTACCTGTTGTTGAGGCACCTGAGTGTGTGCATTATGTGGTGGATCCTGGTGCCTGACAGGCAGCTGACCTGTTACTTTCTCCTTATTCAACCTAGTGAGTGGGACATCAGTGGGCCTCACTATCGAGTCACCTATGACTAGTGTGTTGGGCATGCTGTTTTTCCTTAGGGGCTTTGGTTGAGTGGCACACTGTTTAGGACAGTTATGTGTCTCGTGACTAGTGTTGTGTTGTGGTGGTTGAGTGCGTTTCTGCCTTGGAGGTCTCTGGTGTTTGGGTATATTTTTATTGAGAGCCTCAGTGAAGGTGGGTGTGTGGTTTGTGTTTTTATGTGAAGACAGTGCTGGTGTGTGTTCTGGAGGGCTATGTGTTCCATGTCGTGTGGTGCAAGTGTTGACCTTCTCATGCTGACCAGCTATTCCGGTCTTGGCTAGAGAGTGCGTGCTTTCCAATTTGGATATATAACTGCATCTTTTGCAAGTCTGAGTGTTGGGAGTTAAGAGGAGAGGGTTGTCAGTGTACATGAGGCAGTTGCTACATTGCCTCGGGATGCCCAAGTTCACCAGGTTAATAGGAGAAAGCACAGGTAACTGACCTTTAGACATGTCTGGAGGGGTGGGAATTAATAATAAGTACTGGAGCTGTTTCCTTGTAGAACATTTAGTGCTGGTAGCACTTTTGAGTGCTACAATAATTGCTACAAGACGTCTGGTAGTGTGCTAAACTAATAAGCTAGGAAAAATGCAGGAGAGTAGAGAACTAGCAGATCTAAGGGGAAAATTGAAGAGAAAACTTTAGCACCGCTCAGAAGCTTACAAACAGTCTTGGATACAGCAGATCTGTATCTGGACTAGACTAGTTACAGAAAAGGTGGGGAACAGGCGCAGATGTGGGCTTTTAAACCAGAAAGTTGAAAGGGATGGAAAAAACTTCCCAAATGGACAATAAGCTACAATTTCTGGGCCAGAAACCACTCCTCTTGTGGTAGGTAGGCTACCTAGTGCTTACCACTCCCACTGATAAGCTACAAGACTTCCTTCCAACACAGAAAGGCTTGGGTGGCTCAGAAGCTTACAAGCAGTCCTGGATACAGCAAATCTGTACCTGGACTAGACTAGTTACAGGAAAGGGGGGAAACAAGCACAAATGCGGTCTTTTAAACCAGAAAGTTGAAAGAGATGGAAAAACTGCCCAAACGGCCAATAAACTACAATTTGTGGGCCAGAAACCACTCCTCTTGTGGTAGATAGGCAACCTAGTACTTACCACTCCCACTGACAATCTAGAAGGCTTCCCTCCAACACAGAAAGGCTTGGGGGGCTCAAAAGCTTACAAACAGTTCTGGATACAGCAAATCTGTATCTGGACTAGACTAGTTACAGGAAAGGTGGGAAACAAGCGCAGATGTGGGCTTTTAAACCAGAAAGTTGAAAGGGATGGAAAAAACTGCCCAAACGGCCTATAAGCTACAATTTCTGGTCCAGAAACCACTCCTCTTGTGGTAGATAGGCTACCTAGTGCTTACCACTCTCACTGATAAGCTACAAGGGTTCTCTCCAACACAGAAAGGCTTGGGTTGCTCAGAAGCTTACAGAGTCCTGGATACAGCAAACCTGTACCTGGACTTGACTAGTTACAGGAAAGGCGCGAAAAAAGCACAAATGTGGTCTTTTAAACCAGAAAGTTGAAAGAGATGGAAAAACTGCCCAAACAGCCAATAAACTACAACTTGTGAACCAGAAACCATTCCTCTTGTAGTAAATAAACTACCTAGTACTTACCACTCCCAGTGATAAGCTAGAAGGCTTCCCTCCAACACAGAAAGGCTTGGGGGCTCAGAAGCTTACAAAGAGTCCTGGATACAGCAAATCTGTATCTGGACTAGACTAGTTACAGAAAAGGTGGGAAACAAGTGCAAATGCGGGCTTTTAAACCAGAAAGTTGAAGGAGATGGAAAAACTGTCCAAACGGCCAATAAACTACAATTTCTGGACCAGAAACCACTCCTCTTGTGGTAGATATAAAATGTATGTGTGTGTATACGTATGTAGGCTTTATCAAAAGTAGGGTTGCCACCTTTTCAAATGCCCAAAGTGGGACAATTGTGGTACAAACAACAGATTTTGCAGGCCAAAACATATCCATGCCGAGTACAAAGGACAGAACTTCTCTTTTTTGCCTAAATAAAAGCTTATTCTTGTAGCATTTTAGTTGCTTATTCTGTTTCTTATAACATGTAGGTGTTTCAGATACAGAATAACTGTTTTATGCAACTATTACATAAAATATTAGAAATAATTTTGCCCTAAAATTTCAGGACATTTGCCATTTTTACAAGTTTTTTTGCAGGACACAACTGCCCAAAGAGGGACTGTTCCTCGCAAAGTGGGACAGGTGGTAACCATATTCAAAAGTGGATAGAATGCAAGGCCAAGTAGAGTGCCAACTAGCACAAAATGACTGTAGATGGATAAACAGATGTCTTGACACACAGGTCAGATTAGTCCTTGAATGCCATCAGACTCCCTTCTCAACTAGTATCTTTTAAACTGGGTTATCGGGGAGCCTACCTCTCAATTGCCCAGATTTTCGCAGAATGCCCAGATTTTTTGTCTAATATTTTTGGTAAGAGCTTCATAAAATTTGTGGTTTTCTGGCAAATCACTGAGGATCAAAATCACTAAATAATTACATATATTTGAGTTTCATACTTCAAGTCGTTCAGAAAACGCGTACTATCACAAATCCTTTTATTCTCGAAAAATTCTAAGCTTGTAATAGCAATAATTAAAATATGTTCCTATCTTTGGGCCTTTGTCCCCCAATAATTTTAGGCTTCGTCCAGATTTCTTCTGCTAATCGGTGTGTGTGGGGGCCGCCTACTCTTATACGGGATTAACAAAGTAAAAAAAATCAACACTTGTAATGATGCATTTCCTCTACTATTTAGCTACGTTACACACAGACAGGCAAGAAAACAGACAACATTGCGAACTTTAACGTAGATCAGAACTACGAATTCCAGTTATCAGCTTACTACTGTACTAATTTCCGTTTCCTTAACCACAGCATGTCTGTTTTACTAAAACTCCTCCCACTATACTTTCACCGTGACCCCGCCCCTTTAAGCGCATTTATAAGCTTGCTGTCAATTTCACGAGTACTAGTTGGTAACGATGTTCTGCTTGAAAACTTTATATATTTTTCACCGCCGTCGTTGTCGGTTGGGTTTCACGAAGATGCGGCTGCAGAGCTCGCAGCCAGGTACAACTGACTTTCTAAACGTTTTGTTGCTTTTAATAAACTTTTTAGCCTGAAAGCATGTATATATACAGCCAGTCCCACTGCATGTTTCAGCAGCTATTGAAACATCAGTTTACGATTTCACATGAGTGTATTTAAAGTTAAAAGGTTTGCTTTGCAATGATGTAAGCAGATATTGATATTAAGATACTGTTCTGCTCTTGCATGCTGATAAGGTGAACTTTACCCTGTAGACTCGTGAGTCGTGATCTGTATGTACTGCGATTTGTTTTTCCTGCAGTGGGTACTATCGGGAAAAGTCCCATTTCTTGTAACCTGTAGGAAAACATTGTGTAAATGATCATATCTTAAATTGGAACATTTTTGCAAAGTGATTAAAATAGGAAGGCCCGTAAGATAACTGTAACTTGTAAAATATTGTTTGAAAAACATGTTGCACAGAACTCAAAATTAACACTGAACACGAAGAACTATGCATACCAACCTACAGCACAAGTTACAAACTGAATTCTTTGCTGCTATTCTTCATGAAGAAACTTCTCATTCATATATTAGCCTACTAGAAGCCTTTTACAACCTGACACTTAGAAATTACACTGTTTCCAACTGCGTACTGTAGTAGAAGGTGGTAAACTGATCTACTTGCACAGTTATGACATGACATACCTCTAGACTTATTTATTGACATTTGTTAACTGGTAAACTGATCTACTTACACAGTTATGACATGCCATATCTCTAGACTTATTTATGTATTGACATTTGTTAACTGGGTATGTCCAATTGGGCTTGTGGCCCATTTTCAGTGGAGTCCCATGATCAAGCTGACACCACTATTCCCATTTCTTCTCTTAAGGACAGCAATGATTGACACATTATAAATTATCCTTAAGTTCTAGTTGAAATTGTTTTACGAACCTTCAGAGATGAAACGTCAACATTTTTTGTTACTGTCACATCAGTTGAGTATTATTTACACAGTATTTATATTATATTTCTTGTTGTTTATACATGTTTGTCTCTCTAGTTCTTTCCATTCCCTTCTGTAAAAGGATTACATCTATTAGTTCTGACCCAATAAACAAACCATGCCGATACAAGCAAATAACATTTGTGTTACATAGTCTGTGGAAATCTTTTAATCTCCATTTATTTTAGACCAAAGAACCCAAGTGTTTAATAAGAAATTGTCCCAATTTTAAAAATCATACTTGTTCATTGATGCAAGCTATATAAAATTGATTTGTTGATTGATTGGGAGGGTGGTCTTCATATGACATGATTTCAGACTGGTTATATTTTTGAAGGACTGTGCCAAAGAATAACTGCATGCATTTATATTTTCAGAGATATGGCTAGTTAAATATAGGAAGCTTTAAGTTTGACATGTTAACACAATGCACACATATGAGGAAAAAATGCAAAATGTGTTGGCAGGGTCTAAGATGACATATGTTGACACGGGTGTGTTTTGAAAGTATATGAAGTACATTGCCGCAATCATTTGGTCCTGAGACTATACAGAATCTGAGCAGCATAGTCTGTTGTACCATATCACAGATTACTTAATTTTTTTCACTTTTTCATAGCTTTGCGTTCTCTTTCATAGCAACCTTTTTAACTATACACGTGTTCACAAGATATTAAATGTATATTCAAAACTCAATCATGCAGTGTGCGACACCTTGGTGTGCTTGTAATTTTAAGACACAGAAATAAATAAGATAAGGGAGACCATTACCAAAGCCACCAATGTAAAAGATGAACTTCATTTTGCTTCAAAGTCCTGCTTTAAAGGAAACAGATTTTCAACTTAGTGCAAAAAAACCTCTGAATAGTACAAATCCATTTATACTGGAGAAATGGAAAGAAAAGCTGTGCTACATGTAGCAATTTTGTAGAGTACATGGTATGAGTAGTGATAGGTTTAAACATTGTGTAGTAGGGGAAATAACTATTGGAAGCCCTTAATTCGGTAGTGTAAAGTGTATGTAGAGAGGAGGAGAAAGAACCTTGATTTAGTCTAATTTTTTGGGGACTAGAATTTAATAATAACAGTAATAATAAGAAACATGCATGCAGGTTAACTGAAAGAGAGAGAAAATGGCTTTATATGTGTGAATAGTGTGAATAGTCTGAAGGATAGAGATGTTATGTTTGCACGAGAAGTGAGAGCAGGTGTTTTTTGATGAGTTGTTTGATTATGAGGCTGTAGTGGAGATAAGGTAATGACAGATGTCCTTACATTCACTGTTGTAGTATTCTTAACTGATGGGATTCCCTACCGTGGAAGCCTGAAAGTCCAGCCAGTGTACCAAAGATTACTTGTTGCTTTTAAAAAGTATGCCAAATGTCACCCAAATGTTCCTTTTGTAGTGTAGGCCATAAAGGTGACGTTCAGGCCTACCATAAAAAGAACTTCTTTGCTGCCAATCTGAACGTATCTTTTTACCATCGGTTTGTTTACCTGCACCTGTTTTCTGCCAGCTGAATGCATTTTCATTCTCCAGTGACTACCTACGCCTGTTTGTTGACTTCTGTTGCAGATAAGTGCCCAGTTGCGGATTTTGTTTTTTCTTATTTATTTTGTGCTCCTTGGGTTTAATGTCATCCAGGAAGAGTAAATGCCAGTATGGGAGACAGATTCCCAGTAAAGACCACCACGGTAAGTGTCTTTTTCTGTCTAGGTACTTCTCATGACCATACGTCTTGTTTTATTTGTCAGGCATTCATTCCAAAATCTCATCACAGTAGATTTTCTTCCCTTTCCTTGTATCTTGAGAACCAGTGTTTTAAGCTTCTCGCTAAAAATACAATGGATGGAGTCTCCTGCACTAAGGGTCAGCCATTAGGGAAGAAGAAGGTGAAAAAGGTACGGCCAGAAAATTCTGTTGTCCAGCCTCTGCCAGATATTTCTCTTGAGGTCATTACAAGCCTGGAGGCTTGCCCAGCTGTGTTGTTGGATTTCTCTGCCGTGACCATGTCAGGGGCCGGCGAAGTTCTGGCTGCCAGCACATCCGAAGAGGTTTTGCATACGTCCGTCTTGGACGTTCAGGGGGAACCACGACTTAATTTTTTTTTTTTTCCCTTGAGGGGCCTAGGGGAGGTTTTTGGTTGAGGAAGAAGTTCCTACTGTAGTTCTTGACTGCTATCCTGGGTCTGAACCTTCTCATTTTTTTTGGAGGGGACATTCCCTTAAAAAAGAAACAAAAAATTAAATATGTTTCTTCTGCTTCTAGGGATCCACAAAGTGAGTGGCAGGCCTTCACTCAGGGGCTCTTTATTGCTTTAATGGCCTTAAAGCCTACTTAAGGGGTTTCTGTTTCTGCTCCTGTTTGATCCTCTACTCCCCTTAGAAGGCCTAGAGAACAGGAGTCTTCTCTGAATGAGTCAGATTTGGATAATGAATCCCTGACTTATTCTACTCATATTCCTTCTCCTTTAGACTATGGGTCAGAGAAGGAGGAATATATTAGTACATATGTTCCTTTTGAGGAAATTTCCTTTGAGGACACACTTTCTAGGATGATAGATTTTTTTTTTTAGTGGGATTGTACTCTGGTCTCTGATATCCATACAAAATACTATGAGTTGCCACAGTTGGAATCCCCTTAACCTGTGGCTATTCCTCCTGTTTTGGCTGCTTTGCTGGATCCTTTTTGCAATGCCTCTCATGTGCCTGATTCTGTGCCTCCTGCTCCGAAGAAGCCTGGCAGGTTTTATAGGGTGCCTCAGGATTTCTTTCCTATATAAATCTCCTGCTGCTGACCTCTCTGTGTCTGTAGCTTCTGATAAGCAATCTCGATTGCTTCCTTCGTCCAAGTTATTGCCTTCTGACAAGGATAGCAGAACTATGGAAAGGTTGGTTAAGAAGATTTACACTTATGCTATCCTAGCTTTTAGGGCTGTTAATTATCAGACTCTTGTATCTAGGTATGTGTTGGCTCTTCTTTCTCAGGCTTGTCAACTTATTTCTGATTTTCCAGATTCTGAGGGTAAAACTGCTGTTCTTTCCTTGCTAGGAGATTCCTCTCAAGTCATTCTAGTGCAAACATCAAGGTAGCTCCTCTCAAGTAAATTCTTTAGAAAACTACCCTTTCTGTAAACTATAACTGGACTCTCTCCAAACACTATACTTATTTCAACTTCATCTTTAAATATCACCCAATTTTTCTCCGTAATCCATTTTATTAATTTACTTTCACCATTATAATTAGCAACAAGAACAACTATAGATGTTTTTCAGCACAATTTCAGTTAATTGAAATCCATCAGAGTTATGAAACCCTTCCAGTAAAATTGGGCTAAATTGCCCAGTTTCCCTTTTAAAAATCACACCTTCTAACCATAGTTTTGGAGTAACGTCTTTGCATAAACAGATCCTCCATCAGATGACATTCTTTTAAAAAGTAAGACTCCCTTGTAATCATACAGACAGCTCTAATGAACTGTCCTTTAGCAGTAGCTCGTTTTTGATGCAGGAGATGTACGCAGGTATAATGAAGCATGATATTTGAGTATGTAGGCTTCCTACAGACATAGGTGGGAGTAAATGTGGCTCTTCAAAAAATAAATAAATAAACACTTAGTGTCACGGACTCCACCAGGAAGAAACCAATAGGCGAAACATAAAAATCATTCTTTATTTCACAAACTCCACCAGATAAGCAATTTCATCCACTAAAACGTGGACTTCATCAGATGAAGTACGTTTCACCTATTGGTTTCTTCCTGGTGGAGTCCGTGACACTAAGCATTTATTTATTTTTTGTGGATTCATTGTTGACTAAATGCTTTACTTGGTTTAAATGTGGCTCTTGCCATTATTGTAAATATGTTATGCTTGCTTGCTGCTGACTTCATGGTTAATGGTAGACAAATTAGAGTGAAACATAATTATAACTTTTTATCTAAAAGTGTTGTTTATGTTGCTTTATGCCAGGTTTGCAAAGCATAGTATATTGGGAAAAATAGAGCAAGCCTTAAGACAACAGATCTATGAGCATGTTTACGATATTAAGAATAAAAAGAGCACCAACGCACTTGTGAAATATATTATGGCTAACCCTGATCATCAGTTTAAATTTACTATTCTGTAACAGATTACACCAAATATCAGGTGCAGGTGTTATTCCCTGTTGCTGGAAGTTAGAGAGCTATACTGGCAACTAAACTTTAATGCTTTTTATTCATGTCTTAATGAACACTGTTCTATAACATATCTATTGAAGTGGAAGGCTCTTGATAGGTTTAAATATTACGAGCCTGTTTTAAGTTTATGTTTTTTAGGTAACTGTTTATAATTGTGTTTCTTTATACTTTTTTAAGTAATTGTTATTTTGCTTTAAAACTTGAATGGATTTTAAGCATCACATGATTTGGTTTGCCAGTCTATTTAAATCTGGGACTGCAAATTAGATTTACTTCTGAAGAAGTCCTGTGAAAATAGGACAAAAGCACTTAAGTATTTTTATTTTTTCTGGTGACATTATTAAAGCTCAGTTTGGATTTTATTGCTGTCCTGTTCCATTCTGTTTCTAATCCGCTTGGCTTTGGTGCAAAGTTTTGTTTTCCTGATTCAAGCTAAGTTGATGGATGCTCTCTGGATTATAAACTTTTGTTTGGGGGAGCTGTTGCTGGTTTGTTTAAATCCCTTCAGGACAAAGGTAAGGCCTTACAGGAGCTTAAACATGTGTGTGTTTCTTTTGTGTCTAAATTTCAGAGAAACTACCCTGCTATAAGCCTGCCTTTGTTCGTAGGCAATCCCACCCATCTACTAAAAGTAGGAAGAGTGCAAACACGCTCCTCCTGCTAAGGCTACTCTTTCTTCAGGGACTCTGAAGCTTTCCTTTCTGGACAAACCAGGTGCTGTATGACTGTCTTTCTCTTCCTAGCCACACTCTTCTTTCTATTTGCCTTTCTGTTTCTTTTCCTGTTTGGCTTCAGATCACTCAGGATTCTTGGGTTCTGTCGATTATTCATCTTGGGTACTTCATAGTGTGGAAATCCCGTCTTCCTTGTATGGGCATTCCTCAGCCTCCTTGAGAACAACTTCCCTTTTTTCCAGAGGTTCTTCAAAATCTCTTGACTTGGGGTAATATTCAAGAGGTGCCTGTGTCCCAAACAGTGAAAGGGTTCTACCCCAGACTGTTTCTAGTGCCCAGAAAAGAGGGCACTTGGAGATCTATTGTAGACCTCTCTCATCTAAACACTTCTCTAAAAGTGCATTCCTTTCGGATGTTGCCCCTTCAAATTCTGTTTCCCCTTTTGCTCCCTCAGGCTTATATGGTGTCTCTGGATCTCAAGGATGCTTATCTCCATATTCTGCTCCATCCTCTTTTCAGGAAGTTTTTGCATTTCTCTGTTGCTTCCTGGCATTTTCAGTTCTCTGCTTTGCCATTTGGCCTTTCTGCTGCCCCATGGGTGTTCACCAAATGCCTTGCTCCTGTGATTGCTTTTTGCAGGCTTTGAGTGATCCAGATATTTCCTTGCTAAGATGACCTGTTGATTCAGATGTCCTCTCCAGAGACCTTTGGCAGTCTTCTTTTTGCCATTTCCCTTCTGAGCCTGGGGTTTACTATAAATTTCAAAAAGTCTTCACTGACTCCTTTTCAGGATCATGTTTTTTCTGGGTTGCAGGACTCAGACAGTGCCAATGCTTGCATTCCTGGCCCCTCCAAAGGCTTTAACTCTCATTTCTTTCTTTCAAGCACTTCTTCCTTTGGCTTCCATTACCACCAGGGAGTTTCTGAGAGCTCTGGGTTTCATGACATCCACTATTCTGATGCATCCTGTGGCCAAACTTCACATGAGAAAGTTTCAATGGTTTCTGAAGTTAGTGTGGCTTTAGCATGTACATCCTCTAGACTTTGTAGTTCATCTTTCTTCCTTATCTCAGACAAGAACTTCAGTGGTGGATTCAGCAGTTGTCTCTGAATCCAGGGATCCCTTTTCATCCCCCTCTTCCCTCTCAAGAATTGTTCACGGACGTTTCAGACATGGGATGGGGGGGTAACATTTGGGTTCCTAAAAGTACAGGGGGTGTGGTCACCTCATCAGGAGATGGAGCACATCAGTGTCAGAGATGAGAGCTCTTCTGCGGGCTATTCAGGCCTTTTATCCTCTTTTTCTGTTCAGGGCCTCTCAGGATGTTCACAAACAATGTCACAGTGATGTGGTGTATCAGCAAACAGGGAGGAACGACATCTTATCTTCTTTGCCGGTTGGCACTTCTGGTATGGGATCTTACTGCCAAGTATCAAGTGACTCTTCTTGGAGTTTATAACCCTTCTGGTCAGAACGGGACTCTCTGAGCAGGTCCTTAAGTCCGTGCCATGAATGGATGCTTCACGGGGATATATTTCTGGGCATTATCTACCATTGGGGTACTCTTTAAGTGGATCGTTTTGCCTCTCCTCTGAACATATAACTTCTTCTATTTTGTGCCAGAGTCCCAGGTCTTCTGGTGTTGAAGGTGGATGTCCTCTCATTTTCTTGGAAGGGGATGTTTCTTTATGCATTTCTTCCCCTTCCTCTCATTCCAAAAGTGCTGTTCAAAATTCAACAGGATGCTCCCACAGTCTTGTTGGCGACTCCCTTTTGGCTGCAACAGCACTGGTTCTCTCTACTTGTGCATCTAGCCAGGGGCAATCATCACAGGGGCAATCATCACAAGTTACTTCACAGGGTTGATCTAATTACACAAGAGAAGGGATCTCATACATCCCCAGCTGTCCACACTCCAACTGACACTGTGGGTGATAAGATTTTGATTCCTTACAGACACCTTTTTTTTCTGAGGACATGCTGCAAGTCCTGCAGGAGGCCAGGAATCCTACTACTAGGAAATTCTACTCATCCAAATGGAAGAGGTTTTCTATTTGGTGTCTCTGTCAAAACCCACACTCGCTTACTGTGGATGTTCTTTTGGTTCTCTCTTATTTGTGTGAGTTGCTCAATGCTGGTTTGGTCTATTCTGTTAAAGCCCACTTATCAGCTATCTCTGCTTGTCTGCCTTTTTCTTCTCCTTTAGCTTCTAGATTTGAAGTTAAACAATTTCTTAAAGGCACCCTTAATATTAGACCTCCCAGGAAGCCTGTTCCTCCTCCCTGGGATCTTAATTTTGTTTTGGGGAAGGTGACTCAGGCTCCTTTTGAGTCTGCTGCTTCAGTTTCCTTGTTACATTGTTCCTAGAAGACTGTTCTTTTGCTAGGTCTTACTTCTGCCAGACTGGTGTCTGAGTTGCTGGCCCTTATGGCTTGTCGTCCTTTTTTGGTCTTTCATGAGCTTCCTTCTTCAGTTAAGGCTCATTCTACTAGAGCAGTGGCTTCTTTGGGTGCTTTTTTCAAGGGGTTCGATACTAATTCTGTTCTTGAGGCAGCTGCCTGGACTTCTGTGCATACCTTTACTAAGCATTACAAGTTGGATGGTATGTCTAGATCTAGGGCTGGTTTTGCTAGTGCCATTCTTCATGGCCTTTTAGGGGGCTAGTGTGCTCCTACCCCTCCCAAGTTTCCTTTTGAACTTTGGCACTCTGCCATCTGTTAAGAATACTGCAGCAGTGAATGTAAGGGCATAGTACATTTGTGTAAAATTTTACCATAACAGTAGATGTCCTTGCCTTCACTGCTGCAGTATTCACCCCCTCTCTCCATCCCCCTAGTCTTTTGCCATCCTGAATGTACAGGTTACCTCTTGGGTTTCCTGGACTGTGTTCCTCCTGGGGTATTCAGTTATGATTATGGTAGGCCTGAACATCACCTTTATGCCCTACGCTACACAAGGAGCATTTGGGTGACATTTGACATACCCTCTAAAAGCAACAAGTGGTCTTTGGCAGACTGGACAGACTTTCAGGCTTCCGTGGCAGGGAATCACATCTGTTAAGAATACTACAGCAGTGAATGCAAGGATATCTACCATTGTGGTAAGATTTTACACAACTGTACTTTATTTCTTGACAGTTGAAAATCAGGGAGTGCAAGACAGAAAGTAGCATTGTTCTTATTGCTGCAGTGACTGATGGAAAGGTTTCTTGATGAGGGAATGCAGTGGTTGAATTATGACTTAATATACTTTGTAAGTTTGAAAATGGTAGTTTAAATACTGCAGGAAAAGTGGGGAATTGAGGTTCCGCAGTGAAGATGCAAAATAGTTGGAAGATTAGTTGATGGGCTTACTGTATGTCTCACAAGATCAAAGACAAAAATCATTTTTGTGAATGCTGTAACAAGTATGCGTGTTGGTGTGCTAGACAGTACTCACCAGTGGTTTTAATCATTTTTTTTTGGGGGGGGGGGGCACTGACTCTTCTGACTCTAATTTATTTCCTAAGTTGACTGCTGTAGAGGTACTTATCCTTTTAGAAATAGGATTTTTCCCTTCCCAGATTGTAGTTGCTTGCATAAAAAAGAAATTCTTTCTTCAGCAACTCGCATCCCACCATGCTTCTTTGTGAGAGACCAGTAAGTATCTCCCATCTGCCAATTTTTCCCAATATTATTATAGCACATGCAGAAGTGACCTCAAACTTCCCCAGCTTCTAGTACTGGGTGATGTGATGGAAAAAAATACATCCTCCTCCATGAATAAGGAGAGATTCTGTCATTTTCTCAACCCACCCAAACAAGCATCTGTTTTGTTGAGGTGTTGATGAAAGGTGGTGCTGTGGTGAAATCTGAAAAATGTTTTGTAGCGATATAGCCAGTGTTGCATTTGCAAAATGGCTTATTTTAGAGGGTTTCAAGGGAATATTTAATACAGCAACTTTAAATAGTAAATTTGGAAGGAAGAGCATCTGTATAGTAACAGTCACAACTTCAACTTCAAGGCATGGTTTAGCATAGTACAAAATACCAAAATCTAGTTAGTTTGTATTTGGTTCAAGGGAGACACAGATCTCAAAACTGAAATCATGATTGGCAGTGACAGTTAAAGGGAAAGTCCATCCTTTTTAACTCAAGTCTTGGGCTTCTTTTATCCCTATAGTATGGTTCCAGTAATAAGTACGAGAAACCTACCTGTAATTTATAAAATGTTCATTTTCTTGCCTTGGAATCAAAGAAATGGAAAGCTCATCTATGGTTTTAAGCTTAATTTCTCACATACCTTGGCAAAGGAATTGGTCTCCACTTGTATGACATACTATAGACACAGTGAAATATGTAGGGTTGCATGCCAGGTACTGCCCATATTTTTGCACAATAAATCAGTCTTGCTGATGTCAGTTGGTCAGCAGCTGCAAAAAATAAATAAACAAACTAAATAACTAAAATAAAGCAGTGACAGAGTGTTTTAAACGTATTTCAGAGAGGAAAAGAAACAGTATACCTAGCTTATAGAGTTACCACCTGTATCTCTTTCGGGGGCAGGACATGAAAAATGCAAATATGACATTTTACAATAAAAATATTTTCTGACTTTTTTCTAAACACCACAGAAAGCTATGATTCTGCATTTTAGTGTTCTTAAAAAGTAACATAAACAACCAACAATATACATCGCAGAGTCTTTTATTTTCGGAATAATTTTCATTTGATGGGATCGTTTGTTCTTCACAATCTTTAAGTAAGAATGTCCCACTCTGGACACCCAAAAAGATGACAACAGTAATAATTGACCGTATGTTTTTGGACAGTGACTCACTTGTAAACTATATTTTCTGTAACTAACAGTTTTCTAGAAAGTAGTGTTAGTCCTACTCATAGAACTATTTGTTATTCTTGGGATTATGGTTTTGATAAACCGTTGGTATGCTGCGGCATAACAAATCAAGGAGTGGCAATGCAACAGAAGTTGGAAAATGTAATCTATGAAGGCATTTGTGCCTCATTTAAAAAAAAAATAACTGATAACATATTCTAGAACAGATTGTTGTACCGTTTGTGTTCTGTGCTTGAAAAACATTCTGGAGCAAAAACGCAGCAAATTAGCAGATTTCTTTAACATTCAGGATAACAGAAAATTCATTTTCTTACTGCTGCAGACACTGAGTAGCAGAACCAGTTATCTGAAATCATTAACAACTCCTGGATTGCAGTGGTAGGTTTGATGCTTCAGGAGGAGTATGGGAGAGAGTCTGACAGTGCTCATAGGGACTGCAAAATGACGATCCTTAGAAAAGCTTGCAGTTTAGTTACTTTCTGTGACATGAGCTGTAAACTGCTGGGAATAATTTAAAACAAGCTCTGAATGAAATGCATATGATTGTCATCAGGAAAAAAATGCAAATATTCCTGCTGCAGGAGGTGTGCAAGGTATCTGTGACTCACGCTGATGCCATTATATTTCAGACAGCCTTGTTTAGTATAACTGATATGGAGGAGACTTGAAATGGATTCTAAGAAGACAAGAAATCACTAAACAAGACCATGTTAATTCGGCAGGTAGTGCATCGACCACTTTGTGGAAAAACATTAAAATTTATGGAAGAGCAGTGGTATAGCAGTTAGCGTTCTCAGCTCACAGCAAGAGGTTCTCTGGTTCGATTCTCAACTGGGGTGCCTTCTGTGCAGAGTCTGCATGTCCTCCCATCATTCGCATGGGTTTCCTCCATGTGTTCTGGTTTCCTCCCACATTCCAAAGATGTACAATAGGTGGATTGGACCGAGTTCTGAGTGTGAGTGCGTGTGGTGCACCCTCCAAGGAGGGTTGGGCCTTGGGCTAGCAACCTGAGCCCATAAAACCCTTAACTGTTACAGAAATAATGAGCACTGAAAGGTGCTCATTGCCTGATGTACCAACATTGTGTGTTAACAGGAAAGAGAGAGAGGCAGATACTAAAGTTTATAAGAAATACCTAAAGTGATTTTAATGCATTAAAATAGCTCAGACGAAGATGCAATAAAAAATAAATGAGTTTTCAAGGTGGAGTTTTCCTTTAATTACTGAATGTCTGTCTACAGTTTCATTTGAAGTAACATTTATTGCAGTGACTGAGATCAGGCAGTTCTTTTATTTGGGAATGTTTTGTTGCTAAAAAACATTTTGTTTTCCTTGGGCTCAGGAGAACTGTGAAAAGCTGATTAGACAGCATTCCTTAAGGCAGTGTTTCAGGTCACAGATGGTGTCCTACCTCTCAACATCAAAGAAAGGGAGGGTGGCCTAATGGTTAAGGTGTTTGCCTTACAAACACAAGGTGCAGGGTTTGAGTCTCACAAAGGATAATTGGCTAGGCTTAAAATGGCTTGCAAAGGGCAGTTAGCTTAGTACTAACCTATGAATCTATGAACATCTAAGTGCAAGAAACCTAGGTAAAGCCAAAGACAGTGGGGTGAAAAAGGCCCCAAATCAAATTTTAAATATTGTTGTTATAAACTTAGGAAGTTGCTAAAAATAACATGTTTGCATTTGTGTTTTTTCTGAAGGATGTCCGGTATGAAACTCATTGTTGACTTCAGTCCTCAATGATTTTCCAGAAAACTGCAAATTTTATGAGGAACAGGCCAAAATTTTGAGACAGAAAATCTGAACATTCTGCAAAAATTTGGACAGTGAGGTATGGCCGGCAGGTTGAAACTGAAGCCTACATCACTGCATAGTGATTTACATAGGGAATAAGAATGGTGTTCTGTCAGCATTGCCTGGAAAAAGTAGTAGCCTCGGAAATGAACTTTAAAGCAGTCCAGTATTAACTGATTTAGGGCTAAAAGTGTCACCAGGTCATCTGGCTTGTCTGTTATCACTGCTGTGGTATAATCATTGTTAGAACCATTGTAGGGCTAACACAAACTGAAAGTCTTTGCACAAAAATGGGATTGGTTAACAGTGAAGAATGCCTTGTTACATTAACAAGTAATGCTACTAAGGAGTCAGCATTTTATTCATAGTGATTAGGGTTGTGGCCACATTATGACTCTGCTTGAGTCCGTGCTAATTATCATACTGTAAGTGGAAAGTCTAGGTCTAACTGGTAAACATAAAAAAATTTGAATACCCCACAAACCTGTGGCTTTTAACGGAACTCGGTTTAATAGTAAATCAACAATAAACGACTAAGCAATTTCACCCTTCCATTTACATGGCTTCATCAGAGTAATTAACAACAAGAAAGAAAACTTCATTAAATAGTCTATGCAACCATCACATGATCATTCAAGCTTAAATCTCAACTCTTCACAATTTCCTAAAGCAATATTAAAATTAACTTATTTTTTATAAAAATATATATATATATATATATATATATATACATATATATATATATATATATATAAAAGCAATATTAAAATTAACTTATTTTTTATAAATATATCTATATATATATATATATATATATATATATATATACATATATAATGCAAACATTCAACACACCCTGCATAACAACTCTAAATAAACACTAGATTCTCTTTACAGGTACCAGTAACCAATAAAATAAAAATGCTATGTTTAAAAATGCAATGTTTAAAAGCATGATGTTTGTGTATAGTTCATCTACAACAAAAAATGGTAACATCATATATATAAATGGACATTAAATCTGATTTGCCCTCATTTTTAAAATGCTGGCTATGGAACAACAATCATTGACACCAGGGTACTCCCTGGCATTCAGTCTTAATTGTCATTGTCACCTTAGCCTCCAATAAATTCTTAAAACCCCAACTCTCTCATCCTTACAAACTCTATCAATAATGAAAAATAAAAACTTTTAAAAAGTGTTACAATTTATGCAATGCATGTACAACCTGTTACTTGTTTTCCCATTCTTTATGTCCCTAATATGCTCAGCAATTCTATCTTTAATCTTGCATGTGGTTTTACCCACATAGACTTCTGGGTTACTCATGCGCGTTGCTACATACACAACCATTTTGGTGTTACAATTACACCGTCCAGGACACTGGATGCTCCTTTTGTAGCAATAAATGGAAACGTGGGCCATCGTTTATAGACTTAGAACATCTACACATTCCACATTTCCTCATATCTGATCTGTGATTAGCTGATCCATTAACATTCCATTTTTCTAACAGCATCTTCAAGTTGTTTTCCCTACTGTGGTTTACCCATGGTCTCTTTCCTAATCTTAATTTCAAATCATTTGGAATTGTTACAACTCAAGAAGTATTTAAAATAGTCACAACAGAGCGTGTATCATGGTTATATTGTATTAACATTACTCCTCTCTTCTCGTCTCTTTGTGTAGTATTTGTGTCTAATCCTTGGCGTGACCTTAAAATAGAGATAAATCTAGTATTGTGTTTCTTAATAACTTCATTTCTAATCTTTAATAATAAAAATGTCAATGGGTAACCTTTATTTTTGAACATACAAATCAAGGTTACCATCTCCACCAAATTCCTCATCACTGCTCACCAGTCTTGATAACCTAACCATTTGTCCTTTCACCACACTCCTCTTCTGATGAAGTGGGTGACCGGCTATCATAGTGAAGCAATGCATTGGAGTATGTTTCTTTCCTATAAATGTTTGAACATAGGTTACCAGTATCACTCTGTTTATACAAAAAATATCTAAAAATTCAATTTCTCTAGAATGTGACTTATAAGTAAACTTTAAAAAAGGAATAGTACTATTTAAGTAATCCACAACATCAGCAATTACTTCAAATTCACCTTTCCATAACACCAAAATGTCATCTAAAAATGCAAAAATAAAACTATTTTTGGACATGAAAGGAGAGGTAAAAACAAAACGCTTCTCCCATTGTGCTAAGACCAAGTTAGCATATATGGGGGCACATTTGGCCCCCATCGCTACTCCAGAAACTTGACTAAAGTATTCTCCTTCGAAATAAAGGAAATTGTTGTATAACACAATTTCCATCAATTCCGCTATCAAGTTTCTTTTAACATTGTGTAATCCTTCCACTTCCATTAAACTGTTTTGGAAAAATTCCAACCCCACATCAAGCGGTATAACTGAAAAAAGGTTAGTGACATCTGTAGTTACAAAAGTATATTCAGCGTCACAAGTAAGTTCCCTTAGTAACTCCAAGCAATGCCAGAAATCTTGTAAAAATAACATGTTAGGGCTATTAAAAATAGGGACATCAATAATGCCCTTGCTAGACATAGTTTAACATGTCCTCAGTTTCATAAATTTTATTTTTTTTGTGGTTCAGAAAGTTGATTCTAAGCTATTCACTAGTTTGTTTAATAACCATCTTGAATTTCTTGAACTAAAGTGGCAAGTATTCCTGCATGCAGATGTAGCACCAGGTCTAAACAAAGCTATTTCAGTCAAAAATGTACTAAAATACCAATGTATTTAATAATGTGTCATTTGATGTATTTCTAATATTTTTTTCATTCATCATATTCTTATTTCTTTCTATTTTTAATTATTTTTTATTCTAAAGTCTACAGAACTTTGATATGTTTTTGACAGTATAGAAAATTGTTTTTTATTCAGCTAAGAAAATGATTGATTAGATTATTGATGTCATTACTAGTTATGTATAAATTGATTTGTGTGCTCTTGTGATTTTATTCTGCTGAAGTTCTTGAAGTAAAAAGAATGAAAGCTCACAAATACTTTATGTATTATTTTTATTTATAGTATTGCGGCTCCAGTTCTGTTGGTCTAAGGGTGTTTTTCTTTGGTTCAGTGGTCACAGAGGTTGACAGCAGTTCCTTTGTTTTACATTGATGATGCTTAGAAAAGAAGAAATGACTAAATCAACAGCTCCTGTGGTGGTCGGGATTCCCTTTTGGGCTTCCGTCACAAGGCTAGATTGATGTTATGTGCCCAGACTTTTTTGTAGGTGTGGTGCAGTAATTTTAAGTCTGAAGGGTAGAGTAGAAGAGTGATTAGAGGGAGAAACTGAGTATTATGCCCTATGCTAGGATATTTTCTGGGTGACTAATTATTAAGTATGTTAATAACACCTTTCTAGTAGTTCTTTCTGTTGGAGAGGGTGATGAATTTGTTGAAGTCAAAGAGATTTACACCACCTCAACAGGAGTTATTACATTCACACTTCTACAGTATGATCTCCCATGACAATAAGTTGTAAGCTGATGGAAATTTGGAAGGGTCTTAAATCTTCTCAAGTAAGGCAGGGGGAAGTCAATCCGTCGGTAAGTTCTGCAGATCCTGAGTGTGCTGTTAGACCAAACCCTTATTTGATAGAAGAGGACTGAAGCATGTCTGGTCTGTAATAGAAATAGTTGCTAATAAAGACATTAATAAAATTGTTTCTTTGCATTCTTTTTCATGTCGATTGCCATGTTAGTATTATTTAGCACCAAATGTAAAACTGCCAAACCATGTGTCTTAAATTGCATTTACATGTACTTTTTTGATATTCATTCTGTTGCTGCCTTCTTTAAATTTCTAGCTTTGAGCGGGATGAACTTAAGACCTTTGTTCACAGACCAGCAAAGGTTATTAGGTGAATCTGATAAGACTCCAGGGTTGGATGCCAATGAGACACAATTTTACTGTGTGAGTGTGTATTGAATATATGCATCCAGACCTTCTCAACAGTTGTGCAAATGTGAATTACTTGATGAGTGGTTAGATTTTCCATTTGTGATGTGAAGACATTACTGTCAGAGCTGTTCATTTATTAGTACAGGGTAAGTATGACATTTGATTGAATTGTGATAAAATTAATGTGGCTGTGTGAAATATTAAATATTCCTGTTGGTGAGAATGTAAGCAGGAAATTCCATGATAATATAGACAGGTAGCATACAGGGCAGTATCAACCAGAAAAAGAGAAACTTGTAATGATTTTGGTACTGGGAAAATATTTGTTATGTATTGCATTTCCTTACCTGGATACACCAGGCATCCTGTGATAACCCCTTTTCATTAGAAGCACAGGGAAGTCAAGCTTCATAAAATACATAAGCAGAGAAAGGACAAATAAAAATCTGTATTTACATAGCATACATAAATTTGGGCATATAAAGGAAAAATAAACAATTGCCAGTATAGATAAAATAGTCTAGTTATATACACAGGATAATAAAATGGAAAGCCAGTGTTCTGAAGAAAAAAAAAAAAAAACATTTAAGAGAAAAATTTAGTTGAATTGTATTAATATTGGCAGCAGTTCAATATATGTATAAAGCAAGATAATACCAATGTTAGTAGGAAAAACAGGAATTTGAATTATGGTCAGCTTTTAGCCTGATAAAGGGTAAAAGCATAGCCAAGAATTAATTTGATGGTTTTTTTAGTTGTGTTTTGAAGGATTTGGTGTTGACAGTTTGCTTGAGCGTTAATGGGACTGAGTTCTAGGTTTTAGATAAAAAAAAAAAAAGAGTAAAAGGAGTCTTTAGCAGGATTCTGTGGTTTAGTTATTGCCAGTAGAAATTAATGTTGAGTTTAAGGTTCTGCTTGGTACATAGGGCTGTATAAGGTGACTTAAACTGGAATTTTGTTATGGTTTGGTGATAAGCTTATTGGTAATTGTTAGCTGTGACAAGGCTAGGCAATGATGTAGATCTTTCCAGTGGAATTTCTTGAGGGCTTTGCAGTGGTGTATTTTATATGGTTGTTTTGAGACAAATTTATATATTTCACTATCCCACTGCTCCAAGGGATTGTTTTGGGCTACTTGTAAATTTAATGAAAAAGGGGAGGCATTGAGTAGATTTGATACTAAGAAGGTTGATGCAATGGGTTTTCTTGCAGTACTAGTTAGAAATTAGTTTACCCTGTAGAGGGTACCCAGTTTTTGACTTGACTTTTTAAATGCTATTTTGACATGGTTGTTGAATTTCTTAATGATGGCTTAATTAGTGGGTTAGTGTGGGATAACTGTTCATTTTTGTTATTTGTGGTGGTTTATGCAAAGAGAGATTTTTTTTTTGGTAGAGAGATGTTCTGGTTGAATAGGATAACTTTGGATTTTTGGGGAGTTTTGCAGAAGTTGTGATTGTGCTAACCATGTCTTGACTGATTTGGGAGATTCCTATGTAACTGTAGTTCCTCCAGGTTCTTGGCTGAGCAGATGAGGGTTGACTCATCTGTGCTTGTCATTATGATTTCATGCTTGCTGTGCTGGTATCAAAAGCTTTAGAAGGGTCCAGAATAATCAAACTAATTTGCCACAGTTTTTATTTTGATTATGGATGAAAACAGCAGTGGTGATACTATAATGAGTCCAGAAACCACATTGAGATTGGAATAGCAGATTGCTTTCTGAGATTACAATAAATGGTTGTGACTGGACGTATTTTTTCAAGTAGGTTTGATAGCAGAGATAGAATAGTAGTGGGTCTGTCTCTGGAAAGATCTGTGGAGTCACTACCTTTATGTAAGGGTAGGATGAAGGATTTTTTTCCATAGAGCTGGGACAGAGTTTTCCATTGTAGATTTCTTTATAAGGCTGGAAACTGTATATGCTCCTTTAAGCTTACAAGGGCAAGTTTAGTAGGCTTTAATTTTAGACATAGCTTTTTAATGGTAGATACTAGTATAAGTTAAAATGACAGGGCACTTAATGAGCAGAGACAGGATTTTGAGGTGAGTTGTGGGATTGTATGTTTTAAGAAGAAGTGATTACAGATTTAGTAAAGTAAAGGCTGAGTTGGCTGGTAATCCTTTGAGAGTGATTGTTAGCTGCAGGAACTGGTCGGAAGGTATGACCAGGATTGAGTCATTTTGTATACAAAAGACCAGAAAGTATGGGGTTATGATTTTTAGTCTGGAGTTTAGAATAGTAGGACTTTCTATCAATCATAATATTTTCTTTTATGCAGTTTTGACAGTGATTGTATTTATGCAGGTAGCACACATGTTTTTCATGTTTCCAGACTTCCCAAGCTTTATTTCTACCTGCATCATAAGTTGTTTAATTTCTTTAGTTAGTCATGGGGTTGCATTAACTTTAACTTTTTTAGTTGTTTTACATATTTAAAAAGGATATTTTTCAGTTGAGAGAGTGCCTCTTCTAGTTGTAGTGTATGAAGAGTATTCCAGATGACAAATTTTAGGACTGACATGAATTTATTTTCTTGAAAGGATGATAGATTATATATAAGTTTAAAATAATGCTGTTTGAGTGCCACTTCTGTCTTGTATGGCAAAGGTAGGGAGATGGTCATTAAGACTGTCTGGAAGACAACAGGAGGAGATGGGTTTGGAGTGTTAGTGAGAATCCAGTGAGTGGTGGAGTTTCTATCACTGCATAT